>NW_027099511.1:0-31573 GCF_031753505.1 Anomalospiza imberbis | reverse complement strand
GTACTGGTCCGTTCTTGTCCGTACTGGTCCATACTGTTCCGTACTGCTCCATACTGGTCCGTACTGGTCCATACTGGTCCATACTGTTCCGTACTGGTCCATACTGGTCCATACTGGTCCGTTCTGGTCCGTACTTTTTCATAGTGGTCTGTACTGGTCCGTTCTGGTCCGTACTGGTCCATAGTGTTCCGTACTGGTCCGTTCAGGTCCGTACTGGTCCATAATGGTCCGTACTGGTCCCTACCGGTCCGTACTGGTCCCTACCAGTCCGTACTGGTCCGTTCTGGTACGTTCTGTTCCATAGTGGTCCGTACTAGTCCGTACTGGTCGGTTCTGGTCCGCACTGGTCCTCACTGGTCCATACTGGTCCGTCCTGGTCCGCACTGGTCCATACTGGTCCGCACTGGTCCATACTGGTCCGTACTGGTCCGTACTGGTCTGTTCTGGTCCATACTGGTCCATACTGGTCCGTACTGGTCTGTTCTGGTCCGCAATGGTCCATACTGGTCCGTACTGGTCCGTACTGGTCTGTTTTGGTCCGCACTGGTCCGCACTGGTCCGTACTGGTCTGTTCTGGTCCGCACTGGTCCATACTTGTCCGTACTTTTTCATAGTGGTCCGTATTGGTCCGTTCTTGGCCGTACTGGTCCATAGTGTTCCGTACTGGTCCGTTCAGGTCCGTACTGGTCCGTACTGGTCCGTACTGGTCCCTACCGGTCCGTACTGGTCCCCTACCAGTCCGTACTGGTCCGTTCTGGTACGTTCTGTTCCATAGTGGTCCGTACTAGTCCGTACTGGTCGGTTCTGGTCCGCACTGGTCCTCACTGGTCCATACTGGTCCGTCCTGGTCCGTACTGGTCCATACTGCTCCGTACTGCCCCCTTGTGGTCCGTACTGGTCCCTAGTATTCCGTACTGGTCCGTACTGGTCCGTTCTGGTCCGTTCTGTTCCGCACTGCTCCGCACTGGTCCATACTGGTCCGCACTGGTTCATATTTGTCCGTTCTGGTCCGTACTGGTCTGTTCTGGTCCGCACTGGTCCATACTGGTCCGTACTGGTCCGTTCTGGTCCGTACTGGTCTGTTCTGGTCCGCACTGGTCCGTACTGGTCCGTAGTGTTCCCTATTGGTCCGTTCTGGTCCGTACTGGTCCATGCTGGTCCATACTGGTCCGTACTGGTCCATACTGGTCCGTACTGGTCCATACTGGTCCGCACTGGTCCATACTGGTCCGTACTGGTCCGTACTGGTCTGTTCTGGTCCGCACTGGTCCACACTGGTCCGTACTGGTCCATACTGCTCCGTACTGGTCCCTACTGGTCCGTTACTGGTCCGTACCGGTCCATTCCGGTCCATACTGGTCCGTACTGGTCCGTTCTGGTCTGCCCTTGTCCATACTGGTCCGTACTGGTCCGCACTGGTCCATACTGGTCCATACTGGTCCATACTGGTCCGTACTGGTCCGTACTGGTCTGCCCTTGTCCATACTGGTCCGTACTGGTCCGCACTCGTCCATACTGGTCCATAGTGCTCCCTACTGCCCCCTAGTTGTCCGTACTGGTCACTAGTATTCCGTACTGGTCCGTTCTGGTACGTTCTGTTCCATAGTGGTCCGTACTAGTCCGTACTGGTCGGTTCTGGTCCGCACTGGTCCTCACTGGTCCATACTGGTCCGTGCTGGTCCGTACTGGTCCATACTGCTCCGTACTGCCCCCTTGTGGTCCGTACTGGTCCCTAGTATTCCGTACTGGGCCGTACTGGTCCGTTCTGGTCCGTTCTGGTCCGTTCTGTTCCGCACTGGTCCGCACTGGTCCATACCGGTCCGCACTGGTTCATACTTGTCCGTTCTGGTCCGTACTGGTCTGTTCTGGTCCGCACTGGTCCATACTGGTCCGTACTGGTCCGTTCTGGTCCGTACTGGTCTGTTCTGGTCCGCACTGGTCCGTACTGGTCCGTAGTGTTCCCTATTGGTCCGTTCTGGTCCGTACTGGTCCATGCTGGTCCATACTGGTCCGTACTGGTCCATACTGGTCCGTACTGGTCCATACTGGTCCGCACTGGTCCATACTGGTCGCTACTGGTCCGTACTGGTCTGTTCTGGTCCGCACTGGTCCATACTGGTCCGTACTGGTCCGCACTGGTCCATACTGGTCCATACTGGTCCGTTCTGGTCCATACAGGTCCATACCGGTCCATACTGGTCCATACTGGTCCGTTCTGGTCTGCCCTTGTCCATACTGGTCCGTACTGGTCCGCACTGGTCCATACTGGTCCATACTGCTCCGTACTGCCCCCTAGTGGTCCATACTGGTCACTAGTAGTCCGTACTGGGCCGTTCTGGTCCGTTCTGGTCCGCACTGGTCCATACTGGTCCGTACTGCTCCGCACTTGTCCATACTGGTCCTTACTTGTCCGTACTGGTCCGTACTGGTCCGCTCTAATCCATAGTGGTCCGTACTGGTCCATACTGGTCCGTACTGGTCCGTTCTGGTCCGTACTGGTCCATACTAGTCCGTACTGGTCCGTATTAGTCCCTACTGGTCCATACTGGTCCATACGGGTCCGTTCTGGTCCGCACTGGTCCATACTGGTCCGTACTGGTCCATATTGGTCGGTGCTGGTCCATACTGGTCCGTACTGGTCCGTACTGGTCCGTACTGGTCCGTACTGGTCCATACTGGTCCATACTGGTCCGTACTGGTCCCTACCGGTCCGTACTGGTCCGTACTGGCCCATACTGGTCCGTTCTGGTACGTTCTGTTCCATATTGGTCCGTACTGGTCCGTCCTGGTCTGTACTGGTCCATACAGGTCCGTTGTGGCCCGCACTGGTCCATACTGGTCCGTACTGGTCCGTTCTGGTCCGTACTGGTCCATCGTATTCCGTGCTGGTCCATACTGGTCCATACTGGTCTGTTCTGGTCCGCACTGGTCCATACTGGTACGTTCTGTTCCATAGTGGTCCGTACTAGTCCGTACTTGTCCGTTCTGTTCCGCACTGGTCCGCACTGGTCCATACTGGTCCGCAATGGTCCATACTGGTCCGTACTGGTCCGTACTGGTCTGTTCTGGTCTGCAATGGTCCATACTTGTCCATACTGGTCCGTTCTGGTCCATACTGTTCCGTACTGGTCCGTTCTGGTCCGTACTGGTCCATCGTGTTCCGCGCTGGTCCATACTGGTCCATACTGGTCCGTTCTGGTCCGCACTGGTCCGTTCTGGTCCGCACTGGTCCATACTGGTCCGTACTGGTCCATACTGGTCCATACTGGTCCGTACTGGTCCATAGTGGTCCGTACTGGTCCATACTGGTCCGTACTGGTCCGTCCTGGTCCGTATTGGTCCCTACTGATCCATACTGGTCCATACTGGTCCATACTGGTCCGTTCTGGTCCGCACTGGTCCATACTGGTCCGTACTGGTCCATACTGGTCCGTACTGGTCCGTTCTGGTCTATACTGGTCCGTAGTGGTCCGTACTGGTCTGTACTGGTCCCTATTGGTCCGTTCTGGTCCGCACTGGTCCATACTGGTCCGTCCTGGTCTGTTCTGGTCCATACAGGTCCGTTCTGGTCCGCACTGGTCCATACTGGTCCGCAATGGTCCGTACTGGTCCGTACTGGCCCATACTGGTCCATAGCGGTCCGTACTCGTCCGTTCTGGTCTGCCCTTGTCCATACTGGTCCGTACTGGTCCGCATTGGTCCATACTGGTCCATACTGGTCCGTACTTGTCCGTACAGGTCCATACCGGTCCATACTGGTCCGTACTGGTCCATTCTGGTCTGCCCTTGTCCATACTGGTCCGTTCTGTTCCGCACTGGTCCGCACTGGTCCATACTGGTCCGCACTGGTCCATACTGGTCCGTACTGGTCCGTACTGGTCTGTTCTGGTCCGCACTGGTCCATACTGGTCCGATCTGGTCCGTACTGTTCCATAGTGGTCCGTACTGGTCCGATCTGATCTGTACTGGTCCATACTGGTCCGTACTGGTCCGTTCTGGTCCATACTGGTCCGTTCTGGTCCGTACTGGTCCATAGTGGTCCGTACTGGTCCATACTGGTCCATACTGGCCATACTGTTCCGTACTGGTCCATACTGGGTCCATACTGGTCCGTTCTGGTCCGTACTGTTTCATAGTGGTCCGTACTGGTCCGTTCTGCTCCGTACTGGTCCATAATGGTCCGTACTGGTCCCTACCGGTCCGTACTGGTCCCTACCAGTCCGTACTGGTCCGTTCTGGTACGTTCTGTTCCATAGTGGTCCGTACTAGTCCGTACTGGTCGGTTCTGGTCCGCACTGGTCCTCACTGGTCCATACTGGTCCGTCCTGGTCCGTACTGGTCCATACTGCTCCGTACTGCCCCCTTGTGGTCCGTACTGGTCCCTAGTATTCCGTACTGGGCCGTTACTGGTCCGTTCTGGTCCGTTCTGTTCCGCACTGCTCCGCACTGGTCCATACTGGTCCGCACTGGTTCATACTTGTCCGTTCTGGTCCGTACTGGTCTGTTCTGGTCCGCACTGGTCCATACTGGTCCGTACTGGTCCGTTCTGGTCCGTACTGGTCTGTTCTGGTCCGCACTGGTCCGTACTGGTCCGTAGTGTTCCCTATTGGTCCGTTCTGGTCCGTACTGGTCCATGCTGGTCCATACTGGTCCGTACTGGTCCATACTGGTCCGTACTGGTCCGTCCTGGTCCGTGCTGGTCCATACTGGTCCGTACTGGTCCGTACTGGTCTGTTCTGGTCCGCACTGGTCCATACTGGTCCGTACTGGTCCGTTCTGGTCCATACTGGTCCATACTGGTCTGTACTCGTCCGTACAGGTCCATACCGGTCCATACTGGTCCGTACTGGTCCGTTCTGGTCTGCCCTTGTCCATACTGGTCCGTACTGGTCCGCACTGGTCCATACTGGTCCATACTGCTCCGTACTGCCCCCTAGTGGTCCATACTGGTCACTAGTAGTCCGTACTGGGCCGTTCTGGTCCGTTCTGGTCCGCACTGGTCCATACTGGTCCGTACTGCTCCGCACTTGTCCATACTGGTCCGTACTTGTCCGTACTGGTCCGTACTGGTCCGCTCTAATCCATACTGGTCCGTACTGGTCCATACTGGTCCGTACTGGTCCGTTCTGGTCCGTACTGGTCCATACTAGTCCGTACTGGTCCGTATTAGTCCCTACTGGTCCATACTGGTCCATACTGGTCCGTACTGGTCCATACTGGTCCATACTGGTCCGTACTGGTCCATATTGGTCGGTGCTGGTCCATACTGGTCCGTAGTGGTCCGTACTGGTCCGTACTGCTCCGTAGTGGTCCGTACTGGTCCCTACTGGTCCGTACTGGTCCCTACTGGTCCCTACTGGTCCGTACTGGTCCGTACTGGCCCATACTGGTCCGTTCTGGTACGTTCTGTTCCATATTGGTCCGTACTGGTCCGTCCTGGTCTGTACTGGTCCATACAGGTCCGTTGTGGCCCGCACTGGTCCATACTGGTCCGTACTGGTCCGTTCTGGTCCGTACTGGTCCATCGTATTCCGTGCTGGTCCGTACTAGACCGTACTGGTCCGTTCTGTTCCGCACTGGTCCGCACTGGTCCATACTGGTCCGCAATGGTCCATACTGGTCCGTACTGGTCCGTACTGGTCTGTTCTGGTCCGCAATGGTCCATACTTGTCCATACTGGTCCGTTCTGGTCCATACTGTTCCGTACTGGTCCGTTCTGGTCCGTACTGGTCCATCGTGTTCCTCGCTGGTCCATACTGGTCCATACTGGTCCGTTCTGGTTCCGCACTGGTCCGTTCTGGTCCGCACTGGTCCATACTGGTCCGTACTGGTCCATACTGGTCCATAGTGGTCCCTACTGGTCCATAGTGGTCCGTACTGGTCCATACTGGTCCGTTCTGGTCCGCACTGGTCCATACTGGTCCATACTGGTCCGTACTGGTCCATACTGGTCCGTACTGGTCCGTTCTGGTCTATACTGGTCCGTAGTGGTCCGTACTGGTCTGTACTGGTCCCTATTGGTCCGTTCTGGTCCGCACTGGTCCATACTGGTCCGTCCTGGTCTGTTCTGGTCCATACAGGTCCGTTCTGGTCCGCACTGGTCCATACTGGTCCGCAATGGTCCGTACTGGTCCGTACTGGCCCATACTGGTCCATACCGGTCCGTACTCGTCCGTTCTGGTCTGCCCTTGTCCATACTGGTCCGTTCTGTTCCGCACTGGTCCGCACTGGTCCATACTGGTCCGCACCGGTCCATACTGGTCCGTACTGGTCCGTACTGGTCTGTTCTGGTCCGCACTGGTCCATACTGGTCCGATCTGGTCCGTACTGTTCCATAGTGGTCCGTACTGGTCCGATCTGATCTGTACTGGTCCATACTGGTCCGTACTGGTCCGTTCTTTTCCGTACTGGTCCATACTGTTCCGTACTGGTCCATACTGGTCCGTACTGGTCCATACTGGTCCATACTGGTCCATACTGTTCCGTACTGGTCCATACTGGTCCATACTGGTCCGTTCTGGTCCGTACTGTTTCATAGTGGTCCGTACTGGTCCGTTCTGGTCCGTACTGGTCCATAGTGTTCCGTACTGGTCCGTTCAGGTCCGTACTGGTCCATAATGGTCCGTACTGGTCCATACCGGTCCGTACTGGTCCCTACCAGTCCGTACTGGTCCGTTCTGGTACGTTCTGTTCCATAGTGGTCCGTACTAGTCCGTACTGGTCGGTTCTGGTCCGCACTGGTCCTCACTGGTCCATACTGGTCCGTCCTGGTCCGTACTGGTCCATACTGCTCCGTACTGCCCCCTTGTGGTCCGTACTGGTCCCTAGTATTCCGTACTGGGCCGTACTGGTCCGTTCTGGTCCGTTCTGTTCCGCACTGCTCCGCACTGGTCCATACTGGTCCGCACTGGTTCATACTTGTCCGTTCTGGTCCGTACTGGTCTGTTCTGGTCCGCACTGGTCCATACTGGTCCGTACTGGTCCGTTCTGGTCCGTACTGGTCTGTTCTGGTCCGCACTGGTCCGTACTGGTCCGTAGTCTTCCCTATTGGTCCGTTCTGGTCCGTACTGGTCCATGCTGGTCCATACTGGTCCGTACTGGTCCATACTGGTCCGTACTGGTCCATACTGGTCCGCACTGGTCCATACTGGTCCGTTCTGGTCCGTTACTGGTCTGTTCTGGTCCGCACTGGTCCATACTGGTCCGTACTGGTCCGTTCTGGTCCGTACTAGTCCATAGTGGTCCGTACTGGTCCGTACTGGTCCGTAGAGTTCCCTATTGTTCCGTTCTGGTCCGTACTGGTCCATACTGGTCCGTACTGGTCCGTCCTGGTCCGTGCTGGTCGCTACTGATCCATACTGGTCCATACTGGTCCGTTCTGGTCCGCACTGGTCCATACTGGTCCGTACTGGTCCGTACTGGTCCGTACTGGTCCATACCGGTCCATACTTGTCCGTACTGGTCCGTTCCGGTCCGTAGTGGTCCCTATTGGTCCGTTCTGGTCCGTACTCGTCCGTACCGGTCCTTACTGGTCCGTACTGGTCCGTTCTGGTCCGTATTTGTCCGTTCTGGTCGGCACAGGTCCATACTGGTCCGCACTGGTCCGTACTGGTCCGTACTAGCCCATACTGGTCCATATTGGTCCATACTGGTCCACACTGGTCCGTACTGGTCCATACTGCTCCGCCGGTCCATACTGGTCCGTACTGGTCCGTTCTGGTCTGCCCTTGTCCATACTGGTCCGTACTGGTCCGCACTGGGTCCATACTGGTCCATACTGGTCCATACTGGTCCGTACTGGTCCGTACTGGTCTTGCCCTTGTCCATACTGAGTCCGTACTGGTCCGCACTCGTCCATACTGGTCTCATAGTGCTCCCTACTGCCCCCTAGTTGTCCGTACTGGTCACTAGTAGTCCGTACTGGTCCGTACTGGTGTCCGTTCTGCTCCGTACTGGTCCATAGTGGTCTGTACTGGTCCATTCTGGTCCGTACTAGGTCCATAGTGTTCCGTGCTGGTCTCATACTGGTCCATACTGGTCCGTTCTGGTCCGCAACTGGTCCACTACTGGTACGTTCTGTTCCATAGTGGTCCGTACTAGTCCGTACTTCTCCGTTCTGTTCCGCACTGGGTCCCGCACTGGTCCATACTGGTCCGCACTGGTCCATACTGGTCCGTACTGGTCCGTACTTGTCTGTTCTGGTCCGCACTGGTCCATACTGGTCGTTCTTGTCCGTACTGGTCCATAGTGTTCCGTACTGGTCCCTACCGGTCCGTAGTGGTCCCTACCAGTCCGTACTGGTCCGTTCTGGGTACGTTCTGTTCCAATAGTGGTCCGTACTAGTCCGTACTGGTCGGGTTCTGGTCCGCACTGGTCCTCACTGGTCCATACTGTGTCCATCCTGGTCCGTACTGGGTCCGTCCTGGTCTCGTATTGTGTCCCTACTGATCCATACTGGTCCATACTGGTCCATACTGGTCCGTCCTGGTCCGTACTGGTGTCTTCTAGTCCGCACTGGTCCATACAGGTCCATAGTGGTCCGTACTCGTCCTTACTGGTCTGTTCTGGTCCCCACTGGTCCTTACTGGTCCATACTGTTCCCTATTGGTCCGTTCTGGTCCGTTCTGTCCGCACTGGTCCATACTGGTCCATTACTGGTCCGTACAGGTCCCTACTGGTCCATACTGGTCCGTACTGGTCCGTCCTGGTCCCGTATTGGTCCCTACTGATCCATACTGGTCCATACGGGTCCAATACTGGTCCGTTCTGGTCAGCACTGGTCCATATGTCCGTACTGGTCCATACTCAGTCCGTACTGGTCTATACTGGTCCATACTTGTTATGTACTGGTCCGTACTGGTCCGTACTGGTCCATAGTGGTCCGTTCTGGTCCGTACTGGTCCGTACTGGTCTGCCCTTGTCCATACTGGTCCGTACTGGTCCGCACTCGTCCATACTGGTCCATAGTGCTCCGTACTGCCCCCTAGTGGGTCCGTACTGGTCACTAGTAGTCCGTACTGGACCGTACTGGTCCGTTCTGCTACGTACTGGTCCATAGTGGTCCGTACTGGTCCATTCTGGTCCGTACTGGTCCATAGTGTTCCGTGCTGGTCCATACTGGTCCATACTGGTCCGTTCTGGTCCGCACTGGTCCAGACTGGTACGTTCTGTTCCATAGTGGTCCGTACTAGTCCGTACTTGTCCGTTCTGTTCCGCACTGGTCCGCACTGGTCCATACTGGTCCGCACTTGGTCCATACTGGTCCGTACTGGTCCGTACTGGTCTGTTCTGGTCCGCACTGGTCCATACTGGTCCGATCTGGTTCGTACTGTTCCATAGTGGTCCGTACTGGTCCTCGTACTGATCTGTACTGGTCCATACTGGTCCGTACTGGTCCGTTCTTGTCCGTACTGGTCCATACTGTTTCCGTACTGCTCCATACTGGTCCGTACTGGTCCGTATTGGTCCGTCACCTGGTCCGTACTGTTTCGTACTGGTCCATACTGGTCCATACTGGTCCGTTCTGGTCCGTTCTGTTTCATAGTGGTGACCAGTACTGGGTCCGTTCTCTGGTCCGTAACTGGTCCATAGTCTTCCCGTACTGGTCCGTTCAGGTCCAGTACTGGTCCATTAATGGTCCGTACTGGTCCCTACCGGTCCGTACTGGTCCCTACCAGCCCGTACTGGTCCGTTCTGGTACGTTCTGTTCCATAGTGGTCCGTACTAGTCCGTACTGGTCGGTTCTGGTCCGCACTGGTCCTCACTGGTCCATACTGGTCTGTTCTGGTCCGTACTGGTCCATACTGCTCCGTACTGCCCCCTTGTGGTCCGTACTGGTCCCTATGTATTCCGTACTTGCCCGTAACTGGTCCATAGCGATCCGTTCTGTTCCGCACTGGTCCGCACTGGTCCATACTGGTCCGTTCTGGTTCATACTTGTCCGTTCTGGTCCGTACTGGTCTGTTCTGGTCCGCACTGGTCCATACTGGTCCGTACTGGTCCGTTCTGGTGCGTACTGGTCTGTTCTGGTCCGCACTGGTCCCGTACTGGTCCGTAGTGTTCCGTATTGGTCCGTTCTGGTCCGTACTGGTCCATACTGGTCCATACTGGTCCATACTGGTCCATACTGGTCCGTTCTGGTCCATAATGGTCCGCACTGGTCCATACTGGTCCGTATTGGTCCGTACTGGTCTGTTCTGGTCCGCACTGGTCCATACTGGTCCGTACTGGTCCGTTCTGGTCCATACTGGTCTGTAGTGGTCCGTACTGGTCCGTACTGGTCCGTTAGAGTTCCCTATTGGTCCGTTCTGGTCCGTACTGGTCCATACTGGTCCATACTGGTCCGTACTGGTCCATACTGGTCCATACTGGTCCGTACTGGTCCGTCCTGGTCCGTGCTGGTCGCTACTGATCCATACTGGTCCATACTGGTTTGTTCTTGGTCCGCAACTGGTCCATACTGGTCCGTACTGGTCCGTACTGGCCCGTACTGGTCCATACCGGTCCATACTTGTCCGTACTGGTCCGTACTGCTCCGTAGTGGTCCCTATTGGACCGTTCTGGTCCGTACTCGTCCGTACCGGTCCGTACTGGTCCGTACTGGTCCATACTGGTCCATACTGGTCCGTTCTGGTCTGCACTGGTCCATACTGGTCCGCACTGGTCCGTACTGGTCCGTACTGGCCCATACTGGACCATATTGGTTCATACTGGTCCACACTGGTCCGTACCAGTCCATACTGGTCCGTACTGGGTCCTACCGGTCCGTATTGGTCCGTACTGGTCCGTACTGGTCTGCCCTTGTCCATACTGGTCCGTACTGGTCCGTTTGGTCCATACTGGTCCATACTGGTCCGTACTGGTCCGGTACAGGTCCATACCGGTCCATACTGGTCCGTACTGGTCCGTTCTGGTCTGCCCTTGTCCCATACTGGTCTGTACTGGTCCGCACTGGTCCATACTTGTCCATACTGCTCCGTACTGCCCCCTAGTGGTCCATACTGGTCACTAGTAGTCCGTACTGGTCCGTACTGGTCCGTTCCAGTCCGCACTGGTCCATAGTGCTCCGTACTGGTCCGCACTTGTCCATACTGGTCCGTACTTGTCCGTACTGGTCCGTACTGGTCCGTACTGGTCCATACTAGTCCGTACTGGTCCGTATTGGTCCCTACTGGTCCATACTGGTCATACTGGTCCGTTCTGGTCCGCACTGGTCCATACTGGTCCGTACTGGTCCATATTGGTCGGTGCTGGTCCATACTGGTCCGTACTGGTCCGTTCTGGTCCATACTGGTCCATACTGGTCCGTAGTGGTCCATACTGTCCGTACTGGTCCGCACTTGTCCATACTGGTCCGTACTTGTCCGTACTGGTCCGTACTGCTCCGCTCTAATCCATACTGGTCCGTACTGGTCCGTATTGGTCCCTACTGGTCCATACTGGTCCATACTAGTCCGTTCTGGTCCGCACTGGTCCATACTGGTCCGTACTGGTCCATATTGGTCGGTGATGGTCCATACTGGTCCGTACTGGTCCGTTCTGATCCGCACTGGTCCATACTGGTCCGTACTGGTCCGTTCTGGTCCATACTGGTCCATACTGGTCCGTAGTGGTCCATACTGGTCCGTACTGGTCCGCACTTGTCCATACTGGTCCGTACTTGTCCGTACTGGTCCGTTCTGCTCCGTACTGGTCCATACTAGTCCGTACAGGTCCGTATTGGTCCCTACTGGTCCATACTGGTCCATACTGCTCCGTTCTGGTCCGCACTGGTCCATACTGGTCCGTACTGGTCCGTTCTGGTCCATACTGGTCCGTACTGGTCCGTTCTGGTCCGTACTGGTCCATACTAGTCCGTACAGGTCCGTATTGGTCCCTAGTATTCCCTACTGGTCCATAGTGGTCTGTACTGGTCCCTACTGGTCCGTACTGGTCCGTACTGGCCCATACTGGTCCGTTCTGGTACGTTCTGTTCCATATTGGTCCGTACTGGTCCGTCCTGGTCTGTACTGGTCCATACAGGTCCGTTGTGGCCCGCACTGGTCCATACTGGTCCGTACTGGTCCGTTCTGGTCCGTATTGGTCCATCGTATTCCGTGCTGGTCCATACTGGTCCATACTGGTCCGTTCTGGTCCGCACTGGTCCATACTGGTACGTTCTGTTCCATAGTGGTCCGTACTAGTCGTACTTGTCCGTTCTGTTCCGCACTGGTCCGCACTGGTCCACACTGGTCCGCAATGGTCCCTACTGGTCCGTACTGGTCCGTACTGGTCTGTACTGGTCCGCAATGGTCCATACTTTTCCGTACTGGTCCGTTCTGGTCCATATTGGTCCGTACTGGTCCGTTCTGGTCCGCACTGGTCCATACTGGTACGTTCTGTTCCATACTGGTCCGTACTGGTCCGTACTGGTCCGTTCTGGTCCGCACTGGTCCGCACTGGTCCATACTGGTCCGTCCTGGTCCGTATTGGTCCGTCCTGGTCCGTATTGGTCCCTACTGATCCATACTGGTCCATACTGGTCCATACTGGTCCGTTCTGGTCCGCACTGGTCCGTACTGGTCCGTTCTGGTCCGTACTGGTCCATACTGGGTCCATACTGGTCCGTTCTGTTCCGCACTGGTCCATACTGGTCCGTACTGGTCCATATTGGTCGGTACTGGTCCATACTGGTCCCTACTTGTCCGTTCTGGTCCATACTGGTCCGTAGTGGTCCGTACTGGTCCGTACTGGTCCATAGTGGTCCGTACTGGTCCCTACCAGTCCGTAATTGTCCGTGCTGGCCCATACTGGTCCGTTCTGGTACGTTCTGTTCCATATTGGTCCGTACTGGTCCGTCCTGGTCTGTACTGGTCCGTAATGGTCCGTTGTGGCCCGCACCGGTCCATACAGGTCCCTACTGGTCCGTTTCTGGTCCGTACTGGTCCATAGTGTTCCGTGCTGGTCCATACTGGTCCATACTGGTCTGTTGTGGTCCGCACTGGTCCATACTGGTACGTTCTGTTCCATAGTGGTCCGTACTAGTCCGTACTTGTCCGTTCTGTTCCGCACTGGTCCGCACTGGTCCGTCCTGGTCCGCACTGGTCCATACTGGTCCGTACTGCTCCGTACTGGTCTGTTCTGGTCCGCAATGGTCCATACTTGTCCGTACTGGTCCGTTCTGGCCCATACTGTTCCGTACTGGTCCGTACTGGTCCGTACTGGTCCATACTGTTCCGTACTGGTCCGTTCTGGTCCGTACTGGTCCATCGTGTTCAGTGCTGGTCCATACTGGTCCATACTGGTCCGTTCTTGTCCGCACTGGTCCATACTGGTCCGTTCTGTTCCATAGTGGTCCGTACTAGTCCGTACTTGTCCGTTCTGTTCCACACTGGTCCGCACTGGTCCATACTGGTCCGCACTGGTCCATACTGGTCCGTACTGGTCCGTACTGGTCTGTTCTGGTCCATACTGGTCCATACTGGTCCGTACTGGTCTGTTCTGGTCCGCACTGGTCCATACTGGTCCGTACTGGTCCGTACTGGTCTGTTTTGGTCCGCACTGGTCCGTACTGGTCCGTACTCGTCCGTTCTGGTCCGCACTGGTCCGTTCTGTTCCACACTGGTCTATACTGTTCCGTACTGGTCCATACTGGTCCATACTGGTCCATAATATTCCGTACTGGTCCATACTGGTCCGTACTGGTCCATACTGGTCCATACTGGTCCATACTGTTCCGTTTCTGGTCCATACTGGTCCATACTGGTCCGTACTGGTCCATACTGGTCCATACTGGTCCGTACTGGTCCATAGTGGTCCGTACTGGTCATACTGGTCCGTACTGGTCCGTCCTGGTCCGTATTGGTCCCTACTGATCCATACTGGTCCATACTGGTCCATACTGGTCCGTTCTGGTCCGCACTGGTCCATACTGGTCCGTACTGGTCCGTACTGGTCCGTACTGGCACCGTTCTGGTCTATACTGGTCCGTAGTGGTCCGTACTGGTCTGTACTGGTCCCTATTGGTCCGTTCTGGTCCGCACTGGTCCATACTGGTCCGTCCTGGTCTGTTCTGGTCCATACAGGTCCGTTCTGGTCCGCACTGGTCCATACTGGTCCGCAATGGTCCGTACTGGTCCGTACTGGCCCATACTGGTCCATAGCGGTCCGTACTCGTCCGTTCTGGTCTGCCCTTGTCCATACTGGTCCGTACTGGTCCGCATTGGTCCATACTGGTCCATACTGGTCCGTACTTGTCCGTACAGGTCCATCCGGTCCATACTGGTCCGTACTGGTCCATTCTGGTCTGCCCTTGTCCATACTGGTCCGTTCTGTTCCGCACTGGTCCGCACTGGTCCATACTGGTCCGCACTGGTCCATACTGGTCCGCACTGGTCCATACTGGTCCGTACTGGTCCGTACTGGTCTGTTCTGGTCCGCACTGGTCCATACTGGTCCGATCTGGTCCGTACTGTTCCATAGTGGTCCGTTACTGGTCCGATCTGATCTGTACTGGTCCATACTGGTCCGTACTGGTCCGTTCTTGTCCGTACTGGTCCATACTGTTCCGTACTGGTCCATAGTGGTCCGTACTGGTCCATACTGGTCCATACTGGCCATACTGTTCCGTACTGGTCCATACTGGGTCCATACTGGTCCGTTCTGGTCCGTACTGTTTCATAGTGGTCCGTACTGGTCCGTTCTGCTCCGTACTGGTCCATAATGGTCCGTACTGGTCCCTACCGGTCCGTACTGGTCCCTACCAGTCCGTACTGGTCCGTTCTGGTACGTTCTGTTCCATAGTGGTCCGTACTAGTCCGTACTGGTCGGTTCTGGTCCGCACTGGTCCTCACTGGTCCATACTGGTCCGTCCTGGTCCGTACTGGTCCATACTGCTCCGTACTGCCCCCTTGTGGTCCGTACTGGTCCCTAGTATTCCGTACTGGGCCGTACTGGTCCGTTCTGGTCCGTTCTGTTCCGCACTGCTCCGCACTGGTCCATACTGGTCCGCAACTGGTTCATACTTGGTCCGTTCTGGTCCGTACTGGTCTGTTCTGGTCCGCACTGGTCCATACTGGTCCGTACTGGTCCGTTCTGGTCCGTACTGGTCTGTTCTGGTCCGCACTGGTCCGTACTGGTCCGTAGTGTTCCCTATTGGTCCGTTCTGGTCCGTACTGGTCCATGCTGGTCCATACTGGTCCGTACTGGTCCATACTGGTCCGTACTGGTCCGTCCTGGTCCGTGCTGGTCCATACTGGTCCGTACTGGTCCGTACTGGTCTGTTCTGGTCCGCACTGGTCCATACTGGTCCGTACTGGTCCGTTCTGGTCCATACTGGTCCATACTGGTCTGTACTCGTCCGTACAGGTCCATACCGGGTCCATACTGGTCCATACTGGTCCGTTCTGGTCTGCCCTTGTCCATACTGGTCCGTACTGGTCCGCACTGGTCCATACTGGTCCATACTGCTCCGTACTGCCCCCTAGTGGTCCATACTGGTCACTAGTAGTCCGTACTGGGCCGTTCTGGTCCGTTCTGGTCCGCACTGGTCCATACTGGTCCGTACTGCTCCGCACTTGTCCATACTGGTCCGTACTTGTCCGTACTGGTCCGTACTGGTCCGCTCTAATCCATACTGGTCCCGTACTGGTCCATACTGGTCCGTACTGGTCCGTTCTGGTCCGTACTGGTCCATACTAGTCCGTACTGGTCCGTATTAGTCCCTACTGGTCCATACTGGTCCATACTGGTCCGTACTGGTCCATACTGGTCCATACTGGTCCGTACTGGTCCATATTGGTCGGTGCTGGTCCATACTGGTCCGTAGTGGTCCGTACTGGTCCGTACTGCTCCGTAGTGGTCCGTACTGGTCCCTACTGGTCCGTACTGGTCCCTACTGTCCCTACTGGTCCGTACTGGTCCGTACTGGCCCATACTGGTCCGTTCTGGTACGTTCTGTTCCATATTGGTCCGTACTGGTCCGTCCTGGTCTGTCTGGTCCATACAGGTCCGTTGTGGCCCGCACTGTCCATACTGGTCCGTACTGGTCCGTTCTGGTCCGTACTGGTCCATCGTATTCCGCTGGTCCGTACTAGACCGTACTGGTCCGTTCTGTTCCGCACTGGTCCGCACTGGTCCATACTGGTCCGCAATGGTCCATACTGGTCGTACTGGTCCGTACTGGTCTGTTCTGGTCCGCAATGGTCCATACTTGTCCATACTGGTCCGTTCTGGTCCATACTGTTCCGTACTGGTCCGTTCTGGTCCGTACTGGTCCATCGTGTTCCTCGCTGGTCCATACTGGTCCATACTGGTCCGTTCTGGTTCCGCACTGGTCCGTTCTGGTCCGCACTGGTCCATACTGGTCCGTACTGGTCCATACTGGTCCATAGTGGTCCCTACTGGTCCATAGTGGTCCGTACTGGTCCGTACTGGTCCGTACTGGTCCGTCCTGGTCCGTATTGGTCCCTACTGATCCATACTGGTCCATACTGCTCCATACTGGTCCGTTCTGGTCCGCACTGGTCCATACTGGTCCGTACTGGTCCATACTGGTCCGTACTGGTCCGTTCTGGTCTATACTGGTCCGTAGTGGTCCGTACTGGTCTGTACTGGTCCCTATTGGTCCGTTCTGGTCCGCACTGGTCCATACTGGTCCGTCCTGGTCTGTTCTGGTCCATACAGGTCCGTTCTGGTCCGCACTGGTCCATACTGGTCCGCAATGGTCCGTACTGGTCCGTACTGGCCCATACTGGTCCATACCGGTCCGTACTCGTCCGTTCTGGTCTGCCCTTGTCCATACTGGTCCGTTCTGTTCCGCACTGGTCCGCACTGGTCCATACTGGTCCGCACCGGTCCATACTGGTCCGTACTGGTCCGTACTGGTCTGTTCTGGTCCGCACTGGTCCATACTGGTCCGATCTGGTCCGTACTGTTCCATAGTGGTCCGTACTGGTCCGATCTGATCTGTACTGGTCCATACTGGTCCGTACTGGTCCGTTCTTTTCCGTACTGGTCCATACTGTTCCGTACTGGTCCATACTGGTCCGTACTGGTCCATACTGGTCCATACTGGTCCATACTGTTCCGTACTGGTCCATACTGGTCCATACTGGTCCGTTCTGGTCCGTACTGTTTCATAGTGGTCCGTACTGGTCCGTTCTGGTCCGTACTGGTCCATAGTGTTCCGTACTGGTCCGTTCAGGTCCGTACTGGTCCATAATGGTCCGTACTGGTCCATACCGGTCCGTACTGGTCCCTACCAGTCCGTACTGGTCCGTTCTGGTACGTTCTGTTCCATAGTGGTCCGTACTAGTCCGTACTGGTCGGTTCTGGTCCGCACTGGTCCTCACTGGTCCATACTGGTCCGTCCTGGTCCGTACTGGTCCATACTGCTCCGTACTGCCCCCTTGTGGTCCGTACTGGTCCCTAGTATTCCGTACTGGGCCGTACTGGTCCGTTCTGGTCCGTTCTGTTCCGCACTGCTCCGCACTGGTCCATACTGGTCCGCACTGGTTCATACTTGTCCGTTCTGGCCCGTACTGGTCTGTTCTGGTCCGCACTGGTCCATACTGGTCCGTACTGGTCCGTTCTGGTCCGTACTGGTCTGTTCTGGTCCGCACTGGTCCGTACTGGTCCGTAGTCTTCCCTATTGGTCCGTTCTGGTCCGTACTGGTCCATGCTGGTCCATACTGGTCCGTACTGGTCCATACTGGTCCGTACTGGTCCATACTGGTCCGCACTGGTCCATACTGGTCCGTTCTGGTCCGTACTGGTCTGTTCTGGTCCGCACTGGTCCATACTGGTCCGTACTGGTCCGTTCTGGTCCGTACTAGTCCATAGTGGTCCGTACTGGTCCGTACTGGTCCGTAGAGTTCCCTATTGTTCCGTTCTGGTCCGTACTGGTCCATACTGGTCCGTACTGGTCCGTCCTGGTCCGTGCTGGTCGCTACTGATCCATACTGGTCCATACTGGTCCGTTCTGGTCCGCACTGGTCCATACTGGTCCGTACTGGTCCGTACTGGCCCGTACTGGTCCATACCGGTCCATACTTGTCCGTACTGGTCCGTTCCGGTCCGTAGTGGTCCCTATTGGTCCGTTCTGGTCCGTACTCGTCCGTACCGGTCCTTACTGGTCCGTACTGGTCCGTTCTGGTCCGTATTTGTCCGTTCTGGTCGGCACAGGTCCATACTGGTCCGCACTGGTCCGTACTGGTCCGTACTAGCCCATACTGGTCCATATTGGTCCATACTGGTCCACACTGGTCCGTACTGGTCCATACTGCTCCGTACTGGTCCCTACTGGTCCGTACTGGTCCGTACCGGTCCATTCCGGTCCATACTGGTCCGTACTGGTCCGTTCTGGTCTGCCCTTGTCCATACTGGTCCGTACTGGTCCGCACTGGTCCATACTGGTCCATACTGGTCCATACTGGTCCGTACTGGTCCGTACTGGTCTGCCCTTGTCCATACTGGTCCGTACTGGTCCGCACTCGTCCATACTGGTCCATAGTGCTCCCTACTGCCCCCTAGTTGTCCGTACTGGTCACTAGTAGTCCGTACTGGTCCGTACTGGTCCGTTCTGCTCCGTACTGGTCCATAGTGGTCTGTACTGGTCCATTCTGGTCCGTACTGGTCCATAGTGTTCCGTGCTGGTCCATACTGGTCCATACTGGTCCGTTCTGGTCCGCACTGGTCCATACTGGTACGTTCTGTTCCATAGTGGTCCGTACTAGTCCGTACTTCTCCGTTCTGTTCCGCACTGGTCCGCACTGGTCCATACTGGTCCGCACTGGTCCATACTGGTCCGTACTGGTCCGTACTTGTCTGTTCTGGTCCGCACTGGTCCATACTGGTCCGTTCTTGTCCGTACTGGTCCATAGTGTTCCGTACTGGTCCCTACCGGTCCGTACTGGTCCCTACCAGTCCGTACTGGTCCGTTCTGGTACGTTCTGTTCCATAGTGGTCCGTACTAGTCCGTACTGGTCGGTTCTGGTCCGCACTGGTCCTCACTGGTCCATACTGGTCCATCCTGGTCCGTACTGGTCCGTCCTGGTCCGTATTGGTCCCTACTGATCCATACTGGTCCATACTGGTCCGTACTGGTCCGTCCTGGTCCGTACTGGTCTGTTCTAGTCCGCACTGGTCCATACTGGTCCATAGTGGTCCGTACTCGTCCGTACTGGTCTGTTCTGGTCCCCACTGGTCCGTACTGGTCCATACTGTTCCCTATTGGTCCGTTCTGGTCCGTTCTGGTCCGCACTGGTCCATACTGGTCCATACTGGTCCGTACAGGTCCCTACTGGTCCATACTGGTCCGTACTGGTCCGTCCTGGTCCGTATTGGTCCCTACTGATCCATACTGGTCCATACGGGTCCATACTGGTCCGTTCTGGTCAGCACTGGTCCATACTGGTCCGTACTGGTCCATACTGCTCCGTACTGGTCCATACTGGTCCATACTTGTTTGTACTGGTCCGTACTGGTCCGTACTGGTCCATAGTGGTCCGTTCTGGTCCGTACTGGTCCGTACTGGTCTGCCCTTGTCCATACTGGTCCGTACTGGTCCGCACTCGTCCATACTGGTCCATAGTGCTCCGTACTGCCCCCTAGTGGTCCGTACTGGTCACTAGTAGTCCGTACTGGACCGTACTGGTCCGTTCTGCTACGTACTGGTCCATAGTGGTCCGTACTGGTCCATTCTGGTCCGTACTGGTCCATAGTGTTCCGTGCTGGTCCATACTGGTCCATACTGGTCCGTTCTGGTCCGCACTGGTCCAGACTGGTACGTTCTGTTCCATAGTGGTCCGTACTAGTCCGTACTTGTCCGTTCTGTTCCGCACTGGTCCGCACTGGTCCATACTGGTCCGCACTGGTCCATACTGGTCCGTACTGGTCCGTACTGGTCTGTTCTGGTCCGCACTGGTCCATACTGGTCCGATCTGGTTCGTACTGTTCCATAGTGGTCCGTACTGGTCCGTTCTGATCTGTACTGGTCCATACTGGTCCGTACTGGTCCGTTCTTGTCCGTACTGGTCCATACTGTTCCGTACTGCTCCATACTGGTCCGTACTGGTCCGTATTGGTCCGTCCTGGTCCGTACTGTTTCGTACTGGTCCATACTGGTCCATACTGGTCCGTTCTGGTCCGTTCTGTTTCATAGTGGTCCGTACTGGTCCGTTCTGGTCCGTACTGGTCCATAGTGTTCCGTACTGGTCCGTTCAGGTCCGTACTGGTCCATAATGGTCCGTACTGGTCCCTACCGGTCCGTACTGGTCCCTACCAGCCCGTACTGGTCCGTTCTGGTACGTTCTGTTCCATAGTGGTCCGTACTAGTCCGTACTGGTCGGTTCTGGTCCGCACTGGTCCTCACTGGTCCATACTGGTCTGTTCTGGTCCGTACTGGTCCATACTGCTCCGTACTGCCCCCTTGTGGTCCGTACTGGTCCCTAGTATTCCGTACTTGCCCGTACTGGTCCATAGCGATCCGTTCTGTTCCGCACTGGTCCGCACTGGTCCATACTGGTCCGTTCTGGTTCATACTTGTCCGTTCTGGTCCGTACTGGTCTGTTCTGGTCCGCACTGGTCCATACTGGTCCGTACTGGTCCGTTCTGGTGCGTACTGGTCTGTTCTGGTCCGCACTGGTCCGTACTGGTCCGTAGTGTTCCGTATTGGTCCGTTCTGGTCCGTACTGGTCCATACTGGTCCATACTGGTCCATACTGGTCCATACTGGTCCGTTCTGGTCCATACTGGTCCGCACTGGTCCATACTGGTCCGTATTGGTCCGTACTGGTCTGTTCTGGTCCGCACTGGTCCATACTGGTCCGTACTGGTCCGTTCTGGTCCATACTGGTCTGTAGTGGTCCGTACTGGTCCGTACTGGTCCGTAGAGTTCCCTATTGGTCCGTTCTGGTCCGTACTGGTCCATACTGGTCCATACTGGTCCGTACTGGTCCATACTGGTCCATACTGGTCCGTACTGGTCCGTCCTGGTCCGTGCTGGTCGCTACTGATCCATACTGGTCCATACTGGTTTGTTTTGGTCCGCACTGGTCCATACTGGTCCGTACTGGTCCGTACTGGCCCGTACTGGTCCATACCGGTCCATACTTGTCCGTACTGGTCCGTACTGCTCCGTAGTGGTCCCTATTGGACCGTTCTGGTCCGTACTCGTCCGTACCGGTCCGTACTGGTCCGTACTGGTCCATTCTGGTCCATACTGGTCCGTTCTGGTCTGCACTGGTCCATACTGGTCCGCACTGGTCCGTACTGGTCCGTACTGGCCCATACTGGACCATATTGGTTCATACTGGTCCACACTGGTCCGTACCAGTCCATACTGGTCCGTACTGGGTCCTACCGGTCCGTATTGGTCCGTACTGGTCCGTTCTGGTCTGCCCTTGTCCATACTGGTCCGTACTGGTCCGTTCTGGTCCATACTGGTCCATACTGGTCCGTACTGGTCCGTACAGGTCCATACCGGTCCATACTGGTCCGTACTGGTCCGTTCTGGTCTGCCCTTGTCCATACTGGTCCGTACTGGTCCGCACTGGTCCATACTTGTCCATACTGCTCCGTACTGCCCCCTAGTGGTCCATACTGGTCACTAGTAGTCCGTACTGGTCCGTACTGGTCCGTTCCAGTCCGCACTGGTCCATAGTGCTCCGTACTGGTCCGCACTTGTCCATACTGGTCCGTACTTGTCCGTACTGGTCCGTACTGGTCCGTACTGGTCCATACTAGTCCGTACTGGTCCGTATTGGTCCCTACTGGTCCATACTGGTCCATACTGGTCCGTTCTGGTCCGCACTGGTCCATACTGGTCCGTACTGGTCCATATTGGTCGGTGCTGGTCCATACTGGTCCGTACTGGTCCGTTCTGGTCCATACTGGTCCATACTGGTCCGTAGTGGTCCATACTGGTCCGTACTGGTCCGCACTTGTCCATACTGGTCCGTACTTGTCCGTACTGGTCCGTACTGCTCCGCTCTAATCCATACTGGTCCGTACTGGTCCGTATTGGTCCCTACTGGTCCATACTGGTCCATACTAGTCCGTTCTGGTCCGCACTGGTCCATACTGGTCCGTACTGGTCCATATTGGTCGGTGCTGGTCCATACTGGTCCGTACTGGTCCGTTCTGATCCATACTGGTCCATACTGGTCCGTAGTGGTCCATACTGGTCCGTCCTGGTCCGCACTTGTCCATACTGGTCCGTACTTGTCCGTACTGGTCCGTTCTGCTCCGTACTGGTCCATACTAGTCCGTACAGGTCCGTATTGGTCCCTACTGGTCCATACTGGTCCATACTGCTCCGTTCTGGTCCGCACTGGTCCGCACTGGTCCATACTGGTCCGCACTGGTCCATACTGGTCCGTACTGGTCCGTACTGGTCTGTTCTGGTCCGCACTGGTCCATACTGGTCCGATCTGGTTCGTACTGTTCCATAGTGGTCCGTACTGGTCCGTTCTGATCTGTACTGGTCCATACTGGTCCGTACTGGTCCGTTCTTGTCCGTACTGGTCCATACTGTTCCGTACTGCTCCATACTGGTCCGTACTGGTCCGTATTGGTCCGTCCTGGTCCGTACTGTTTCGTACTGGTCCATACTGGTCCATACTGGTCCGTTCTGGTCCGTTCTGTTTCATAGTGGTCCGTACTGGTCCGTTCTGGTCCGTACTGGTCCATAGTCTTCCGTACTGGTCCGTTCAGGTCCGTACTGGTCCATAATGGTCCGTACTGGTCCCTACCGGTCCGTACTGGTCCCTACCAGCCCGTACTGGTCCGTTCTGGTACGTTCTGTTCCATAGTGGTCCGTACTAGTCCGTACTGGTCGGTTCTGGTCCGCACTGGTCCTCACTGGTCCATACTGGTCTGTTCTGGTCCGTACTGGTCCATACTGCTCCGTACTGCCCCCTTGTGGTCCGTACTGGTCCCTAGTATTCCGTACTTGCCCGTACTGGTCCATAGCGATCCGTTCTGTTCCGCACTGGTCCGCACTGGTCCATACTGGTCCGTTCTGGTTCATACTTGTCCGTTCTGGTCCGTACTGGTCTGTTCTGGTCCGCACTGGTCCATACTGGTCCGTACTGGTCCGTTCTGGTGCGTACTGGTCTGTTCTGGTCCGCACTGGTCCGTACTGGTCCGTAGTGTTCCGTATTGGTCCGTTCTGGTCCGTACTGGTCCATACTGGTCCATACTGGTCCATACTGGTCCATACTGGTCCGTTCTGGTCCATACTGGTCCGCACTGGTCCATACTGGTCCGTATTGGTCCGTACTGGTCTGTTCTGGTCCGCACTGGTCCATACTGGTCCGTACTGGTCCGTTCTGGTCCATACTGGTCTGTAGTGGTCCGTACTGGTCCGTACTGGTCCGTAGAGTTCCCTATTGGTCCGTTCTGGTCCGTACTGGTCCATACTGGTCCATACTGGTCCGTACTGGTCCATACTGGTCCATACTGGTCCGTACTGGTCCGTCCTGGTCCGTGCTGGTCGCTACTGATCCATACTGGTCCATACTGGTTTGTTTTGGTCCGCACTGGTCCATACTGGTCCGTACTGGTCCGTACTGGCCCGTACTGGTCCATACCGGTCCATACTTGTCCGTACTGGTCCGTACTGCTCCGTAGTGGTCCCTATTGGACCGTTCTGGTCCGTACTCGTCCGTACCGGTCCGTACTGGTCCGTACTGGTCCATTCTGGTCCATACTGGTCCGTTCTGGTCTGCACTGGTCCATACTGGTCCGCACTGGTCCGTACTGGTCCGTACTGGCCCATACTGGACCATATTGGTTCATACTGGTCCACACTGGTCCGTACCAGTCCATACTGGTCCGTACTGGGTCCTACCGGTCCGTATTGGTCCGTACTGGTCCGTTCTGGTCTGCCCTTGTCCATACTGGTCCGTACTGGTCCGTTCTGGTCCATACTGGTCCATACTGGTCCGTACTGGTCCGTACAGGTCCATACCGGTCCATACTGGTCCGTACTGGTCCGTTCTGGTCTGCCCTTGTCCATACTGGTCCGTACTGGTCCGCACTGGTCCATACTTGTCCATACTGCTCCGTACTGCCCCCTAGTGGTCCATACTGGTCACTAGTAGTCCGTACTGGTCCGTACTGGTCCGTTCCAGTCCGCACTGGTCCATAGTGCTCCGTACTGGTCCGCACTTGTCCATACTGGTCCGTACTTGTCCGTACTGGTCCGTACTGGTCCGTACTGGTCCATACTAGTCCGTACTGGTCCGTATTGGTCCCTACTGGTCCATACTGGTCCATACTGGTCCGTTCTGGTCCGCACTGGTCCATACTGGTCCGTACTGGTCCATATTGGTCGGTGCTGGTCCATACTGGTCCGTACTGGTCCGTTCTGGTCCATACTGGTCCATACTGGTCCGTAGTGGTCCATACTGGTCCGTACTGGTCCGCACTTGTCCATACTGGTCCGTACTTGTCCGTACTGGTCCGTACTGCTCCGCTCTAATCCATACTGGTCCGTACTGGTCCGTATTGGTCCCTACTGGTCCATACTGGTCCATACTAGTCCGTTCTGGTCCGCACTGGTCCATACTGGTCCGTACTGGTCCATATTGGTCGGTGCTGGTCCATACTGGTCCGTACTGGTCCGTTCTGATCCATACTGGTCCATACTGGTCCGTAGTGGTCCATACTGGTCCGTCCTGGTCCGCACTTGTCCATACTGGTCCGTACTTGTCCGTACTGGTCCGTTCTGCTCCGTACTGGTCCATACTAGTCCGTACAGGTCCGTATTGGTCCCTACTGGTCCATACTGGTCCATACTGCTCCGTTCTGGTCCGCACTGGTCCGCACTGGTCCATACTGGTCCGCACTGGTCCATACTGGTCCGTACTGGTCCGTACTGGTCTGTTCTGGTCCGCACTGGTCCATACTGGTCCGATCTGGTTCGTACTGTTCCATAGTGGTCCGTACTGGTCCGTTCTGATCTGTACTGGTCCATACTGGTCCGTACTGGTCCGTTCTTGTCCGTACTGGTCCATACTGTTCCGTACTGCTCCATACTGGTCCGTACTGGTCCGTATTGGTCCGTCCTGGTCCGTACTGTTTCGTACTGGTCCATACTGGTCCATACTGGTCCGTTCTGGTCCGTTCTGTTTCATAGTGGTCCGTACTGGTCCGTTCTGGTCCGTACTGGTCCATAGTCTTCCGTACTGGTCCGTTCAGGTCCGTACTGGTCCATAATGGTCCGTACTGGTCCCTACCGGTCCGTACTGGTCCCTACCAGCCCGTACTGGTCCGTTCTGGTACGTTCTGTTCCATAGTGGTCCGTACTAGTCCGTACTGGTCGGTTCTGGTCCGCACTGGTCCTCACTGGTCCATACTGGTCTGTTCTGGTCCGTACTGGTCCATACTGCTCCGTACTGCCCCCTTGTGGTCCGTACTGGTCCCTAGTATTCCGTACTTGCCCGTACTGGTCCATAGCGATCCGTTCTGTTCCGCACTGGTCCGCACTGGTCCATACTGGTCCGTTCTGGTTCATACTTGTCCGTTCTGGTCCGTACTGGTCTGTTCTGGTCCGCACTGGTCCATACTGGTCCGTACTGGTCCGTTCTGGTGCGTACTGGTCCGTTCTGGTCCGCACTGGTCCGTACTGGTCCGTAGTGTTCCGTATTGGTCCGTTCTGGTCCGTACTGGTCCATACTGGTCCATACTGGTCCATACTGGTCCATACTGGTCCGTTCTGGTCCATACTGGTCCGCACTGGTCCATACTGGTCCGTATTGGTCCGTACTGGTCTGTTCTGGTCCGCACTGGTCCATACTGGTCCGTACTGGTCCGTTCTGGTCCATACTGGTCTGTAGTGGTCCGTACTGGTCCGTACTGGTCCGTAGAGTTCCCTATTGGTCCGTTCTGGTCCGTACTGGTCCATACTGGTCCATACTGGTCCGTACTGGTCCATACTGGTCCATACTGGTCCGTACTGGTCCGTCCTGGTCCGTGCTGGTCGCTACTGATCCATACTGGTCCATACTGGTTTGTTTTGGTCCGCACTGGTCCATACTGGTCCGTACTGGTCCGTACTGGCCCGTACTGGTCCATACCGGTCCATACTTGTCCGTACTGGTCCGTACTGCTCCGTAGTGGTCCCTATTGGACCGTTCTGGTCCGTACTCGTCCGTACCGGTCCGTACTGGTCCGTACTGGTCCATTCTGGTCCATACTGGTCCGTTCTGGTCTGCACTGGTCCATACTGGTCCGCACTGGTCCGTACTGGTCCGTACTGGCCCATACTGGACCATATTGGTTCATACTGGTCCACACTGGTCCGTACCAGTCCATACTGGTCCGTACTGGGTCCTACCGGTCCGTATTGGTCCGTACTGGTCCGTTCTGGTCTGCCCTTGTCCATACTGGTCCGTACTGGTCCGTTCTGGTCCATACTGGTCCATACTGGTCCGTACTGGTCCGTACAGGTCCATACCGGTCCATACTGGTCCGTACTGGTCCGTTCTGGTCTGCCCTTGCCCATACTGGTCCGTAATGGTCCGCACTGGTCCATACTTGTCCATACTGCTCCGTACTGCCCCCTAGTGGTCCATACTGGTCACTAGTAGTCCGTACTGGTCCGTACTGGTCCGTTCCAGTCCGCACTGGTCCATAGTGCTCCGTACTGGTCCGCACTTGTCCATACTGGTCCGTACTTGTCCGTACTGGTCCGTACTGGTCCGTACTGGTCCATACTAGTCCGTACTGGTCCGTATTGGTCCCTACTGGTCCATACTGGTCCATACTGGTCCGTTCTGGTCCGCACTGGTCCATACTGGTCCGTACTGGTCCATATTGGTCGGTGCTGGTCCATACTGGTCCGTACTGGTCCGCACTTGTCCATACTGGTCCGTACTTGTCCGTACTGGTCCGTACTGCTCCGCTCTAATCCATACTGGTCCGTACTGGTCCGTATTGGTCCCTACTGGTCCATACTGGTCCATACTAGTCCGTTCTGGTCCGCACTGGTCCATACTGGTCCGTACTGGTCCATATTGGTCGGTGCTGGTCCATACTGGTCCGTACTGGTCCGTTCTGATCCATACTGGTCCATACTGGTCCGTAGTGGTCCATACTGGTCCGTCCTGGTCCGCACTTGTCCATACTGGTCCGTACTTGTCCGTACTGGTCCGTTCTGCTCCGTACTGGTCCATACTAGTCCGTACAGGTCCGTATTGGTCCCTACTGGTCCATACTGGTCCATACTGCTCCGTTCTGGTCCGCACTGGTCCATACTGGTCCGTACTGGTCCATATTGTTCGGTGCTGGTCCATACTGGTCCGTACTGGTCCGTTCTGGTCCATACTGGTCCGTACTGGTCCGTTCTGGTCCGTACTGGTCCATACTAGTCCGTACAGGTCCGTATTGGTCCCTAGTATTCCCTACTGGTCCATAGTGGTCTGTACTGGTCCCTACTGGTCCGTACTGGTCCGTACTGGCCCATACTGGTCCGTTCTGGTACGTTCTGTTCCATATTGGTCCGTACTGGTCCGTCCTGGTCTGTACTGGTCCATACAGGTCCGTTGTGGCCCGCACTGGTCCATACTGGTCCGTACTGGTCCGTTCTGGTCCGTATTGGTCCATCGTATTCCGTGCTGGTCCATACTGGTCCATACTGGTCCGTTCTGGTCCGCACTGGTCCATACTGGTACGTTCTGTTCCATAGTGGTCCGTACTAGTCCGTACTTGTCCGTTCTGTTCCGCACTGGTCCGCACTGGTCCACACTGGTCCGCAATGGTCCCTACTGGTCCGTACTGGTCCGTACTGGTCTGTACTGGTCCGCAATGGTCCATACTTTTCCGTACTGGTCCGTTCTGGTCCATATTGGTCCGTACTGGTCCGTTCTGGTCCGCACTGGTCCATACTGGTACGTTCTGTTCCATAGTGGTCCATACTAGTCCGTACTGGTCCGTTCTGGTCCGCACTGGTCCGCACTGGTCCATACTGGTCCGTCCTGGTCCGTATTGGTCCGTCCTGGTCCGTATTGGTCCCTACTGATCCATACTGGTCCATACTGGTCCATACTGGTCCGTTCTGGTCCGCACTTGTCCATACTGGTCCGTTCTGGTCCGTACTGGTCCATACTGGTCCATACTGGTCCGTTCTGTTCCGCACTGGTCCATACTGGTCCGTACTGGTCCATATTGGTCGGTACTGGTCCATACTGGTCCCTACTTGTCCGTTCTGGTCCATACTGGTCCGTAGTGGTCCGTACTGGTCCGTACTGGTCCATAGTGGTCCGTACTGGTCCCTACCAGTCCGTAATTGTCCGTGCTGGCCCATACTGGTCCGTTCTGGTACGTTCTGTTCCATATTGGTCCGTACTGGTCCGTCCTGGTCTGTACTGGTCCGTAATGGTCCGTTGTGGCCCGCACCGGTCCATACAGGTCCCTACTGGTCCGTTCTGGTCCGTACTGGTCCATAGTGTTCCGTGCTGGTCCATACTGGTCCATACTGGTCTGTTGTGGTCCGCACTGGTCCATACTGGTACGTTCTGTTCCATAGTGGTCCGTACTAGTCCGTACTTGTCCGTTCTGTTCCGCACTGGTCCGCACTGGTCCGTCCTGGTCCGCACTGGTCCATACTGGTCCGTACTGCTCCGTACTGGTCTGTTCTGGTCCGCAATGGTCCATACTTGTCCGTACTGGTCCGTTCTGGCCCATACTGTTCCGTACTGGTCCGTACTGGTCCGTACTGGTCCATACTGTTCCGTACTGGTCCGTTCTGGTCCGTACTGGTCCATACTGGTCCATACTGGTCCGTACTGGTCTGTTCTGGTCCATACTGGTCCATACTGGTCCGTACTGGTCTGTTCTGGTCCGCACTGGTCCATACTGGTCCGTACTGGTCCGTACTGGTCTGTTTTGGTCCGCACTGGTCCGTACTGGTCCGTACTCGTCCGTTCTGGTCCGCACTGGTCCGTTCTGTTCCACACTGGTCTATACTGTTCCGTACTGGTCCATACTGGTCCATACTGGTCCATAATATTCCGTACTGGTCCATACTGGTCCGTACTGGTCCATACTGGTCCATACTGGTCCATACTGTTCCGTTCTGGTCCATACTGGTCCATACTGGTCCGTTCTGGTCCGTACTGTTTCATAGTGGTCCGTACTGGTCCGTTCAGGTCCGTACTGGTCCATAATGGTCCGTACTGGTCCCTACCGGTCTGTACTGGTCCCTACCAGTCCGTACTGGTCCGTTCTGGTACGTTCTGTTCCATAGTGGTCCGTACTAGTCCGTACTGGTCGGTTCTGGTCCGCACTGGTCCTCACTGGTCCATACTGGTCCGTCCTGGTCCGTACTGGTCCATACTGCTCCGTACTGCCCCCTTGTGGTCCGTACTGGTCCCTAGTATTCCGTACTGGGCCGTACTGGTCCGTTCTGGTCCGTTCTGTTCCGCACTGGTCCGCACTGGTCCATACTGGTCCGCACTGGTTCATACTTGTCCGTTCTGGTCCGTACTGGTCTGTTCTGGTCCGCACTGGTCCATACTGGTCCGTACTGGTCCGTTCTGGTCCGTACTGGTCTGTTCTAGTCCGCACTGGTCCGTACTGTTCCGTAGTGTTCCCTATTGGTCCGTTCTGGTCCGTACTGGTCCATGCTGGTCCATACTGGTCCGTACTGGTCCATACTGGTCCGTACTGGTCCATACTGGTCCGCACTGGTCCATACTGGTCCGTACTGGTCCGTACTGGTCTGTTCTGATCTGTACTGGTCCATACTGGTCCGTACTGGTCCGTTCTTGTCTGTACTGGTCCATACTGTTCCGTACTGCTCCATACTGGTCCGTACTGGTCCATACTGGTCCATACTGGTCCATACTGTTCCGTACTGGTCCATACTGGTCCATACTGGTCCGTTCTGGTCCGTTCTGTTTCATAGTGGTCCGTACTGGTCCGTTCTGGTCCGTACTGGTCCATAGTGTTCCGTACTGGTCCGTTCAGGTCCGTACTGGTCCATACTGGTCCGTACTGGTCCCTACCGGTCCGTACGGGTCCCTACCAGTCCGTACTGGTCCGTTCCGGTACATTCTGTTCCATAGTGGTCCGTACTAGTCCGTACTGGTCGGTTCTGGTCCGCACTGGTCCTCACTGGTCCATACTGGTCCGTCCTGGTCTGTACTGGTCCATAGTGTTCCGTACTGGTCCGTTCAGGTCCGTACTGGTCCATAATGGTCCGTACTGGTCCCTACCGGTCCGTACTGGTCCCTACCAGTCCGTACTGGTCCGTTCTGGTACGTTCTGTTCCATAGTGGTTCGTACTAGTCCGTACTGGTCGGTTCTGGTCCGCACTGGTCCTCACTGGTCCATACTGGTCCGTCCTGGTCCGTACTGGTCCATACTGCTCCGTACTGCCCCCTTGTGGTCCGTACTGGTCCCTAGTATTCCGTACTGGGCCGTTCTGGTCCGTTCTGGTCCGTTCTGTTCCGCACTGGTCCGCACTGGTCCATACTGGTCCGTTCTGGTTCATACTTGTCCGTTCTGGTCCGTACTGGTCTGTTCTGGTCCGCACTGGTCCATACTGGTCCGTACTGGTCTGTTCTGGTCCGTACTGGTCTGTTCTGGTCCGCACTGGTCCGTACTGCTCCGTAGTGTTCCCTATTGGTCCGTTCTGGTCCGTACTGGTCCATACTGGTCCATACTGGTCCGTACTGGTCCATACTGGTCCGTTCTGGTCCATACTGGTCCGTTCTGGTCCATACTGGTCCGTATTGGTCCGTACTGGTCTGTTCTGGTCCGCACTGGTCCATACTGGTCCGTACTGGTCCGTTCTGGTCCATACTGGTCTGTAGTGGTCCGTACTGGTCCGTACTGGTCCGTAGAGTTCCCTATTGGTCCGTTCTGGTCCGTACTGGTCCATACTGGTCCATACTGGTCCGTACTGGTCCATACTGGTCCATACTGGTCCGTACTGGTCCGTCCTGGTCCGTGCTGGTCGCTACTGATCCATACTGGTCCATACTGGTCCGTTATGGTCCGCACTGGTCCATACTGGTCCGTACTGGTCCGTACTGGTCCGTACTGGTCCATACAGGTCCATACTTGTCCGTACTGGTCCGTACTGCTCCGTAGTGGTCCCTATTGGTCCGTTCTGGTCCGTACTCGTCCGTACCGGTCCGTACTGGTCCGTTCTGGTCCATACTGGTCCGTTCTGGTCTGCACTGGTCCATACTGGTCCGCACTGGTCCGTACTGGTCCGTACTGGCCCATACTGGACCATATTGGTTCATACTGGTCCACACTGGTCCGTACCAGTCCATACTGCTCCGTACTGGTTCCTACCGGTCCGTATTGGTCCGTACTGGTCCGTTCTGGTCTGCCCTTGTCCATACTGGTCCGTACTCTGCTCCGTTCTGGTCCATACTGGTCCATACTGGTCCGTACTGGTCCGTACAGGTCCATACCGGTCCATACTGGTCCGTACTGGTGCGTTCTGGTCTGCCCTTGTCCATACTGGTCCGTACTGGTCCGCACTGGTCCATACTGGTCCATACTGCTCCGTACTGCCCCGTAGTGGTCCATACTGGTCACTAGTAGTCCGTACTGGTCCGTACTGGTCCGTTCC
>NW_027099510.1:0-31618 GCF_031753505.1 Anomalospiza imberbis | reverse complement strand
GTCCCTCCCAGTGCCCCCAGTTTGCCATTCCCAGTCCCTCCCAGTCCCTCCCAGTCCATCCCAGTCCCATCCCAGTCCCTCCCAGTCCCTCCCAGTGCCCCCCAGTTTGCCATTCCCAGTCCATCCCAGTTCATCCCAGTCCCTCCCAGTCCCTCCCAGTCCATCCCAGTCCCTCCCAGTGCCCCCAGTTTGCCATTCCCAGTCCCTCCCAGTTCATCCCAGTTCCTCCCAGTCCATCCCAGTCCCTCCCAGTGCCCCCAGTTTGCCATTCCCAGTCCCTCCCAGTCCATCCCAGTCCATCCCAGTCCCATCCCTGTCCCTCCCAGTCCCTCCCAGTGCCCCCCAGTTTGCCATTCCCAGTCCATCCCAGTTCATCCCAGTCCCTCCCAGTCCCTCCCAGTCCATCCCAGTCCCTCCCAGTGCCCCCCAGTTTGCCATTCCCAGTCCCTCCCAGTTCATCCCAGTCCCTCCCAGTTCATCCCAGTCCCTCCCAGTGCCCCCAGTTTGCCATTCCCAGTCCATCCCAGTTCATCCCAGTCCCTCCCAGTCCCTCCCAGTCCATCCCAGTCCCTCCCAGTGCCCCCAGTTTGCCATTCCCAGTCCCTCCCAGTCCATCCCAGTCCATCCCAGTGCCCCCAGTTTGCCATTCCCAGTCCCTCCCAGTTCATCCCAGTCCCTCCCAGTGCCCCCAGTTTGCCATTCCCAGTCCCTCCCAGTCCATCCCAGTCCCATCCCAGTCCCTCCCAGTCCCTCCCAGTGCCCCCAGTTTGCCATTCCCAGTCCCTCCCAGTTCATCCCAGTCCCTCCCAGTGCCCCCAGTTTGCCATTCCCAGTCCCTCCCAGTCCATCCCAGTCCCTCCCAGTGCCCCCAGTTTGCCATTCCCAGTCCATCCCAGTTCATCCCAGTCCCTCCCAGTCCCTCCCAGTCCCTCCCAGTGCCCCCCAGTTTGCCATTCCCAGTCCATCCCAGTTCATCCCAGTCCCTCCCAGTCCCTCCCAGTCCATCCCAGTCCCTCCCAGTGCCCCCAGTTTGCCATTCCCAGTCCCTCCCAGTTCATCCCAGTTCCTCCCAGTCCATCCCAGTCCCTCCCAGTGCCCCCAGTTTGCCATTCCCAGTCCCTCCCAGTTCATCCCAGTCCCTCCCAGTGCCCCCAGTTTGCCATTCCCAGTCCCTCCCAGTTCATCCCAGTTCATCCCAGTCCCTCCCAGTGCCCCCAGTTTGCCATTCCCAGTCCCTCCCAGTTCATCCCAGTTCGTCCCAGTCCATCCCAGTCCCTCCCAGTCCCTCCCAGTCCCTCCCAGTGCCCCCAGTTTGCCATTCCCAGTCCCTCCCAGTTCATCCCAGTCCCTCCCAGTTCATCCCAGTCCCTCCCAGTGCTCCCAGTGACTCACGGCGCCGGGGCGCAGGTGGTGCCGGGGCCACCCCAGGTGCCAGGCGGGTGCCACCCCCGCTGTCCCCACCAGGGTGACGGTGACGCTGCCCAGGGTGCCCATCCCCCACTGCGGGCCCGTGGCCACGCCCAGCCGGTACCGCGCCCCTCCCCCCCCCGCGGGCTGGGCCGGGGCCGCCAGGGTCACTCAGGGGTCAGCGGTCACTCAGGGGTCACTCAGGGTCACCCAGGGGTCAAGGGGTCACTCAAGGGTCAGTGGTCACCCAGGGGTCACTCAGGGTCACTCAGGGGTCACCCAAAGGTCAAGGGGTCACTCAGGGATCACTCAGGGGTCACCCAGGGGTCAGTGGTCACCCAGGGGTCAGTGGTCACTCAGGGGTCAGCGGTCACTCAGGGGTCACTCAGGGTCACCCAGGGGTCACCCAGGGGTCAGTGGTCACTCAGGGGTCACTCACGGTCACCCAGGGGTCACCCAGGGGTCAGTGGTCACTCAGGGGTCACTCAGGGTCACCCAGGGGTCACCCAGGGGTCAGTGGTCACTCAGGGGTCACTCAGGGGTCACTCAGGGGTCACCCAGAGGTCAGCGGTCACTCAGGGGTCAGTGGTCACCCAGGGGTCACTCAGGGTCACCCAGGGGTCACCCAGGGGTCAGTGGTCACCCAGGGGTCAAGGGGTCACTCAAGGGTCAGTGGTCACCCAGGGGTCACTCAGGGTCACTAAGGGGTCACCCAAAGGTCAAGGGGTCACTCAGGGGTCACCCAGGGGTCAGTGGTCACCCAGGGGTCAGTGGTCACTCAGGGGTCACTGGTCACCCAGGGGTCAAGGGGTCACTCAGGGGTCACTCAGGGTCACTCAGAGGTCACTCAGGGGTCACCCAGGGGTCAGTGGTCACCCAGAGGCCAAGGGGTCACTCAGGGGTCAGTGGTCACTTAGGGTCACTCAGGGGTCACTCAGGGGTCACCCAGGGGTCAGTGGTCACCCAGGGGCCAAGGGGTCACTCAGGGGTCACTCAGTGGTCACTCAGGGGTCACTCAGGGGGCAGGGGTCACCCAGGGGTCACCCAGGGGTCACCTAGGGGTCACCCAGGGGTCAGGGGTCACTCAGTGGTCAAGGGGTCACTCAGGAGTCAGTGGTCACTTGCTGGTCACTCAGGGATCCCTCGGGGGTCCCTGGCAGGTTGGGGGTCCCTGGGGGATTTTTGGGGGTTTTGGGGTCTCTGGGGGGTCCCTGGGATTTTTGGGGAGTGGCTGGGGGGGGGGGGGGTTGGGGATTTTGGGGGATTTTTTGGGTTTTGGGGATCCTTCGGGGATTTTGGGGGGATTTTTGGGGTTTTTGGGGGTCCCTGGGGGGGTCTCTGGGGGCGTCCTTGGGGGGGTCTCGGGGATTTTTGGGGTCCCTGGGGGATTTATGGGGGATTTTTGGGGTCCCTGGAGGGTTTTTGGGGATTTTGGGGGGTTTTGGGGTCCCTGGGATTTTTTGGGGGGTCCCTGGGGGATTTTTTGGGAGAATTTTTGGGGTCCCTGGGGGATTTTTGGGGTCCCTGGGGGATTTGGGGGGATTTTTGGGGGGTTTTGGGGTCCCTGGGGGATTTTTGGGGTCCCTGGGGGTCCCTGGGGGGGGTCCCGGTCCTGGGGGGTCCCGCGGGGTCCTCGGGGGTCCCTCGGCGCTGCTGCTCCCAGTGCTCCCAGTAAAGGCTCCCAGCGCTCCCAGTAACAGCTCCCGGCGCTCCCGGCGCTCCCGGCGCTCCCAGTCCCGCCCAGTTCCGCCCAGTTCCGCCCAGTTCCGCCCCTGTCCCTCCCAGTTCCCGCCCAGTTTCCTCCCAGTTCCCGCCCAGTCCCTCCCAGTCCGTCCCAGTCCGGCCGGTCCGGGCACTCCTGGCCCCAGGAATGTCGGCGCTGTCCCAGTTCCTCCCAGTTCCTCCCAGTTCCCTCCCAGTTCCACCACTGGTCCCAGTCAGACCAGTTCCAGCCCCGCCAGCCTCAGCCACCCCCGCACCAGTTCTGCCCCAGTTCATCCCAGTTCACCCCAGTTCATCCCAGTTACCCCCAGTTCCATCCCAGTTGTGCCACTGGGATTGGGCACTGCTCCAGTTTACCCCAGTTCCATCCCAGTTAACCCCAGTTCCATCCCAGTTAACCCCAGTTCCATCCCTGTCCATCCCAGTTGTGCCACTGTGTCTGGGCCCTGTCCCAGTTCCTCCCAGTTCCTCCCAGTTCCCTCCCAGTTCCACCACTGGTCCCAGTCAGACCAGTTCCAGCCCCGCCAGCCTCAGCCACCCCCGCACCAGTTCTGCCCCAGTTCATCCCAGTTCACCCCAGTTCATCCCAGTTGTGCCACTGGGGTTCGGCCTCACCACAGCTCATCCCAGTTAACCCCAGTTCATCCCAGTTCAACCACTGGGTCTGCCCCCCACTCATTCCATCCCAGTTCCATCCCAGTTCCATCCCAGTTCATCCCAGTTCATCCCAGTTGCAACACTGGGACTGGGCCGTGCCCCACTTGCATTCCAGTTTATCCCAGTCCATCCCAGTCCACCCCAGTTACGACACTGGGACTGGGCCCCCACCCCAGTTCCATCCCAGTTTCATCCCAGTTAACCCCAGTTCCATCCCAGTTCATCCCAGTTACCCCCAGTTCCATCACAGTTCCACCCCAGTTCACCCCAGTCCATCCCAGTTAACCCCAGTTTATCCCAGTCTGCCCACTGGGGCTGCCCCCCACCCATTCCATCCCAGTTCCACCCCAGTTCCATCCCAGTTCATCCCAGTTGCATTCCAGTTCCAACCCAGTTCACCCCAGTTACAACACTGGGACTGGGCCCCCACCCCAGTTCCATCCCAGTTCATCCCAGTTAATCCTAGTTCATTCCCAGTTAACCCCAGTTCCATCCCACGTCATCCCAGTTAACCCCAGTTCCATTCCAGTTCATCCCAGTTACACCCAGTTCCATCCCAGTTCATCCCAGTTAACCCCAGTTAAATTCCAGTTAACCCCAGTTCTATTCCAGTTCATCCCAGTTACCCCCAGTTCCATCCCAGTTCATCCCACTTAACCCCAGTTCCATCCCAGTTCATCCCAGTTAACCCCAGTTCCATTCCAGTTAACCCCAGTTTCACCCAGTTTCATCCCAGTTCATCCCAGTTTGCCCACTGGGCCTGCCCCCCACTTATTCCATCCCAGTTCATCCCAGTTCATCCCAGTTCATCCCAGTTGCGACACTGGGACTGGGCCGTGCCCCACTTGCATTCCAGTTCATCCCAGTTGCATTCCAGTTCCCTCCCAGTTCATCCCAGTTGCATCCCAGTTCCACCCCAGTTGCGACACTGGGACTGGGCCCTGCCCCAGTTCCATCCCAGCTCCATCCCAGTTAACCCCAGTTCATCCCAGTTACCCCCAGTTCCATCCCAGTTCATCCCAGTTACCCTCAGTTCCATCTCAGTTCATCCCAGTTCACCCCAGTTCCAACCCAGTTACCCCCAGTTCATCCCAGTTCCATCCCAGTTCATCCCAGTTCCATCCCAGTTCATCCCAGTTCCACCGCAGTTAACCCCAGACCATCCCAGTTAACCCCAGTTCCATCCCAGTTTGCCCACTGGGCCTGCCCCCCACTTATTCCATCCCAGTTCCATCCCAGTTCATCCCAGTTCATCCCAGTTGCGACACTGGGACTGGGCCGTGCCCCACTTGCATTCCAGTTCCACCCCAGTTCCATCCCAGTTCATCCCAGTTTCATTCCAGTTCCACCCCAGTTGCAACACTGGGACTGGGCCCTGCCCCAGTTCCATCCCAGCTCCGTCCCAGTTAACCCCAGTTCATCCCAGTTACACCCAGTTCCATCCCACTTCATCCCACTTAACCCCAGTTCCACCCCAGTTCATCCCAGTTCATCCCAGTTCATCCCAGTTAACCCCAGTTCCATCCCAGTTTGCCCACTGGGCCTGCCCCCCACTTATTCCATCCCAGTTCCATCCCAGTTCATCCCAGTTCATCCCAGTTGCGACACTGGGACTGGGCCGTGCCCCACTTGCATTCCAGTTCCACCCCAGTTCCATCCCAGTTCATCCCAGTTTCATTCCAGTTCCACCCCAGTTGCGACACTGGGACTGGGCCCTGCCCCACTTGCATTCCAGCTCTGTCCCAGTTAACCCCAGTTCATCCCAGTTACACCCAGTTCCATCCCACTTCATCCCACTTAACCCCAGTTCCACCCCAGTTCACCCCAGTTGCATCCCAGTTCCATCCCAGTTCACCCCAGTTCCATCCCAGTTCATCCCAGTTCACCCCAGCTCCATTCCAGTTCATCCCAGTTAACCCCAGTCCATCCCACTTCATCCCAGTTTGCCCACTGGGCCTGCCCCCCACCCATTCCATCCCAGTTCACCCCAGTTCATCCCAGTTCATCCCAGTTGCGACACTGGGACTGGGCCGTGCCCCACTTGCATTCCAGTTCATCCCAGTTCCCTCCCAGTTCATCCCAGTTGCATCCCAGTTCCACCCCAGTTGCGACACTGGGACTGGGCCCTGCCCCAGTTCCATCCCAGCTCCATCCCAGTTAACCCCAGCTCCATCCCAGTTAACCCCAGTCCACCCCAGTTCCATCCCAGTTCATCCCAGTTAACCCCAGCTCCATCCCAGTTAACCCCAGTCCACCCCAGTTCCATCCCAGTTCATCCCAGTTAACCCCAGTTCCAACCCAGTTACCCCCAGTTCCATCCCAGTTCATCCCAGTTAACCCCAGTTCCATCCCAGTTCATCCCCGTTCCATCCCAGTTCATCCCTGTTCCATCCCAGTTCATCCCAATTAACCCCAGTTCCAACCCAGTTACCCCCAGTTCCATCCCAGTTCATCCCAGTTAACCCCAGTTCCAACCCAGTTGCATCCCAGTTCCATCCCAGTTCACCCCAGTTCCATCCCAGTTCATCCCAGTTCACCCCAGCTCCATCCCAGTTCATCCCACTTAACCCCAGTTCCATCCCAGTTCATCCCAGTTTGCCCACTGGGCCTGCCCCCCACTTATTCCATCCCAGTTCATCCCAGTTCATCCCAGTTCATCCCAGTTGCGACACTGGGACTGGGCCGTGCCCCACTTGCATTCCAGTTCATCCCAGTTTCATTCCAGTTCCACCCCAGTTGCGACACTGGGACTGGGCCCTGCCCCAGTTCCATCCCAGTTCATCCCAGTTAACCCCAGTTCCTTCCCAGTTCACCCCAATTCCATCCCTGTTCCATCCCAGTTCCATCCCAGTTACCCCCAGTTCTACCCCAGTTCCATCCCAGTTCACCCCAATTCCATCCCAGTTCACCCCAGTTCCATCCCAGTTCCATCCCAGTTCATCCCAGTTCCATCCCAGTTCACCCCAGTTCCTTCCCTGGGTGTGTCCCACCTCTGCCCAGTACAGACCAGTATGCCCAGTATGCCCAGTGCCCTTCCCCCACACAGACACTGCTCCAGCGACACCTTTATTGACACCAGTAAGGCTCCAGTATAAACCAGTAACACTCCAGTACAGACCAGTAACAGCTCCAGTATAAACCAGTAACACTCCAGTATAGACCAGTGACACTCCAGTATAAACCAGTAACACTCCAGTACAGACCAGTAACACTCCAGTATAAACCAGTAACACTCCAGTATAAACCAGTAACAGCTCCAGTATAAACCAGTAACACTCCAGTACAGACCAGTGACACTCCAGTATAAACCAGTAACAGCTCCAGTATAAACCAGTAACAGCTCCAGCATAGACCAGTGACACTCCAGTATAGACCAGTGACACTCCAGTATAAACCAGAAACACTCCAGTACAGACCAGTAACACTCCAGTATAAACCAGTAACAGCTCCAGTATAAACCAGTAACACTCCAGTACAGACCAGTGACACTCCAGTATAAACCAGAAACACTCCAGTATAAACCAGTAACACTCCAGTATAAACCAGTAACAGCTCCAGCATAGACCAGTAACAGCTCCCAGTACAGACCAGTCATGGCTCCCAGTATAAACCAGTAACAGCTCCAGTATAAACCAGTAACAGCTCCCAGTATAGACCAGTAACAGCTCCAGCATAGACCAGTGACACTCCAGTATAGACCAGTGACACTCCAGTATAAACCAGTAACAGCTCCAGCATAGACCAGTAACAGCTCCAGTACAGACCAGTCATGGCTCCCAGTATAAACCAGTAACAGCTCCCAGTATAGACCAGTAACATTCCCAGTATAAACCAGTAACAGCTCCCAGTACAGACCAGTAACAGCCCCAGTATAAACCAGTAACAGCTCCAGTATAGACCAGTGACACTCCAGTATAAACCAGTAACACTCCAGTATAGACCAGTAACACTCCAGTATAAACCAGTAACACTCCAGTATAGACCAGTAACATTCCCAGTACAGACCAGTAACATTCCCAGTACAGACCAGTACCACTCCAGTATAGACCAGTAACAGCTCCAGTATAAACCAGTAACATTCCCAGTATAAACCAGTAACACTCCAGTATAGACCAGTAACACTCCAGTACAGACCAGTAACACTCCAGTATAGACCAGTGACACTCCAGTATAAACCAGTAACACTCCAGTATAAACCAGTAACAGCTCCAGTATAAACCAGTAACACTCCAGTATAGACCAGTAACAGCTCCAGCATAGACCAGTAACAGCTCCCAGTACAGACCAGTCATGGCTCCCAGTATAAACCAGTAACAGCTCCAGTATAAACCAGTAACAGCTCCCAGTATAGACCAGTAAAAGCTCCCAGTATAGACCAGTAACACTCCAGTATAGACCAGTAACATTCCCAGTACAGACCAGTAACAGCCCAGCTATTTTTGGGCGATTTTGGGGTATTTTGGGGTATTTTGGGGTATTTTAGGATATTTGGGGCTATTTTTGGAATATTTTGGGCTATTTTGGGGTGATTTTGGGATATTTTGAGGTATTTTGGGGTATTTTAGGATATTTTGGGGATATTTGGGGCTATTTTGGGATACTTTGGGTTATTTTGGGATATTTTGGGGTGATTTTGGGATATTTTGAGGTATTTTGGGGTATTTTAGGATATTTTGGGGATATTTGGGGCTATTTTGGCTTACTTTGGAATATTTAGGGCTATTTTGGGGTGATTTTGGGGTATTTTAGGATATTTTGGGGATATTTGGGGCAATTTTTGGAATATTTTGGGCTATTTTGGGGTGATTTTGGGACATTTTGGGATATTTTGGGGTATTTTGGGCTATTTTGGGGTGATTTTGGGATAATTTGGGGTATTTTAGGATATTTTGGGGATATTTGGGGCAATTTTTGGAATATTTAGGGCTATTTTGGGCTATTTTGGGGTGATTTTGGGATTTTTGGGGTATTTTAGGATATTTTGGGATATTTGGGGTTATTTTGGGATACTTTGGAATATTTTGGGCTCTTTTGGGGTGATTTTGGGGTATTTTGGGATATTTTGGGATCTTTTTGGGGTATTTTGAGTTATTTTGGGCTATTTATTTTGGGATATTTTTGGGGTATTTTGGGTTATTTTGGGATATTTTTGGGGTATTTTGGGTTATTTTGGGATATTTTTGGGGTATTTTGGGTTATTTTGGGATATTTTAGGATATTTTTGGGGTATTTTGGGTTATTTTTTTGGGATATTTTTGGGGTATTTTGGGGTGTTTTTGGGGTGTTTCAGATGGCCACGCTGTTCTCAATGTTCTCGGGGTCCAGGTAGGTGTAGGGCCGCTCCAGCCCCGCGTTCCGGGCCCGGATCTCCCGGGGAGATGCGGCGCAGGCGGCGCCGGAAGCGCCGGATCAGGCGCCGGGGGGCGCTCTCGGTGAAGTGACGGTCGGGGTAGTGCCCCAGGGGGCGCTGCAAGAGGGGAACTGGGGTTACTGGGAGCACTGGGAGCACTGGGGGTAATGGGGGTACTGCGGGTACTGGGGTTACTGGGAGCACTGGGAGCACTGGAGGCAATGGCGGTACTGGGGTTACTGGGAGCACTGGGAGCACTGGGAGTACTGGGGGCACTGCAGGTACTGGGAGTACTGGGAGTACGGGGGGTTATTTTGGGTTGGGTTATTTGGGGTCGGGTCGGGTTGGGTTTGGGTTGGGTTGGGTTGGGTTTGGGTTGGGTTGGGTTGGGTTGGGTTTGAGTTGGGTTGGGTTGGGTTGAGTTGGGTTGGGTTGGGTTGGGTTGGGTTTGAGTTGGGTTGGGTTGGGTTGAGTTGGGTTGGGTTGGGTTGGGTTGGGTTGGGTTTGAGTTGGGTTGGGTTGGGTTTGAGTTGGGTTGGGTTGGGTTGGGTTGGGTTTGAGTTGGGTTGGGTTGGGTTGAGTTGGGTTGGGTTGGGTTGGGTTGAGTTGGGTTGGGTTGGGTTTGAGTTGGGTTGGGTTGGGTTGGGTTGAGTTGGGTTGGGTTTGAGTTGGGTTGGGTTTGAGTTGGGTTGGGTTGGGTTGAGTTGGGTTTGAGTTGGGTTGGGTTGGGTTTGAGTTGGGTTGGGTTGGGTTTGAGTTGGGTCGGGTTGGGTTGAGTTGGGTTGGGTTGAGTTGGGTTGGGTTGAGTTGGGTTGGGTTGAGTTGGGTTGGGTTGGATTTGGGTGGGTTTGGGGTCAGTAAATTTGGGTGGCGGTCTCAGGGGGTGTCAGTTATTTTGGGTGGGGGTCTCACCATGTCCATGGGCTCGTTCCTCAGCACCCAGAGCACGGCCGGGGCTGGGTTGGGTTGGGTTTGGGTTGGGTTTGGGTTGGGTTGGGTTGGGTTGGGTTGGGTTGGGTTTGGGGTCAGTGAATTTGGGTGGGGGTCTCAGGGGGGGTCAGTTAATTTGGGTGGGGGGTCTCACCATGTCCATGGGCTCGTTCCTCAGCACCCAGAGCACGGCCAGCACCGTGGCCGTGGTGTTCATGGCCGGCAGCGCCGCCAGGAATTCCTGCTCGGACAGCGCGGCCTTGGAGCGGGGCGGGGGCTCCCGCATGGCAGCGGGGGCGTTCGGGGGGAAGGCCGACAGCTCAAACTGACCCCAAAAACGGAGAGAGACCCCAAAAACGGGGGAGAGACCCCAATAGTGTCAGAGAGAGACCCCAAAAACGGGGGGAGAGACCCCAAATATGGGGGAGACCCCAAAAGTGTCAGAGAGAGACAGCAAAAATGGGGGGGGAGACCCCAAACGTGCCAGAGAGAGACCCCAAAAATGGGAGAGACCCCAAAAATGGGGGAGGGAGACGCCAAATTGGGGGGAAAGACCCCAAAAATGGGAGTGAGAAAGCCCAAAATGGGAGAGAGACCCCAAAAATGGGGGAGAGAGACCCCAAAAATGGGGAAGACCCTAAAAATGTGGGGGAGAAACCCCAAAAATGGCGGGGGGAGACCCCAAACGTGCCAGAGAGAGACCCCAAAAATGGGGGAGGGGGACGCCAAAAATGGGGGAGACCCCAAAAATGGGGAAGACTCCAAATTGGAGGGAGAGACCCCAAAAATGGGGGGGGACCCTAAAAATGGGGGAATAGACCCCAAAAATGTGAGGGAGAAACTCCAAAAATGGGGGAGAGAGACACCAGAAGTTTCAGAGAAGGACCCCAAAAATAGGAGAGACCCCAAAAATGGGGGAGGGAGACCCCAAATTGGGGGAGAGACCCCAAAAATGGGAGTGAGAGATCCCAAAATGGGGGAGAAAGACCCCAAAAATGGGGGAGACCCCAAATTGGAGGGAGAGACCCCAAAAATGTGGGGGAGAAACCCCAAAAATGGGGGGGGAAACCCCAAACGTGCCAGAGAGAGACCCCAAAAATGGGAGTGAGAGATCCCAAAATGGGGGAGAGAGACCCCAAAAATCGGGGAGACCCCAAATTGGAGGGAGAGACCCCAAAAATGTGGGGGAGAAACCCCAAAAATGGGGGGGGAAACCCCAAACGTGCCAGAGAGAGACCCCAAAAATGGGAGAGACCCCAAAAATGGGGGAGGGAGATGCCAAAAATGGGGGAGACCCCAAAAATGGGGAAGACCCCAAATTGGAGGGAGAGACCCCAAAAATGGGGGGGGGACCCTAAAAATGGGGGAATAGACCCCAAAAATGTGAGGGAGAAACTCCAAAAATGGGGGAGAGAGACACCAGAAGTTTCAGAGAAGGACCCCAAAAATAGGAGAGACCCCAAAAATGGGGGAGGGAGACCCCAAATTGGGGGAGAGACCCCAAAAATGGGAGTGAGAGATCCCAAAATGGGGGGAGAGAGACCCCAAAAATGGGGGGAGACCCCAAATTGGAGGGAGAGACCCCAAAAATGTGGGGGAGAAACCCCAAAAATGGGGGGGGGAAACCCCAAACGTGCCAGAGAGAGACCCCAAAAATGGGAGAGACCCCGAACATGGGGGAAAGACCCCAAAAATGGGGGAGAGAGACCCCAAAAATGGGGAAGACCCCAAATTGGAGGGAGAGACCCCAAAAATGGGGAGGGACCCTAAAAATGGGGGGACAGACCCCAAAAATGTGGGGGAGAAACCCCAAAAATGGGGGAGAGAGACCCCAGAAGTTTCAGAGAAGGACCCCAAAAATAGGAGAGACCCCAAAAATGGGGGAGGGAGACCCCAAAATGGGGGAGAGACCCCAAAAATAGGAGAGACCCCAAAAATGGAAGAGACTCCAAAAATGGGAGAGCGACCCCAAAAATTGGGGGGGAGAGACCCCAAAATCCCAGGGACCCCCCAGGAGCACCCGAGACCCCCCGAGACCCCCCCAAATCCCCCCAGTGCCCCAAAACAGCCCCGGGGGCAGCGGTCAGCGGTCAGTGGGGGTCAGTGGTCAGTGGTCAGTGAGGGGTCAGTGGTCAGTGGGGGTCAGTGGTCAGTGGTCACTGGGGGTCAGTGGTCAGCGGTCAGTGGGGGTCAGTGGTCAGTGGTCAGTGAGGGGTCAGTGGTCAGTGGGGGTCAGTGGTCAGTGGTCATTGGGGGTTCAGTGGTCAGTGGTCATTGGGGGTTCAGTGGTCAGTGGTCACTGGGGCTCAGAGGTCAGTGGTCAGTGGGGGACAGTGGTCACTGGGGGTCAGTGGTCAGTGAGGGGTCAGTGGTCAGTGGTCACTGGGGATCAGTGTGGGTCAGTGGTCAGTGGTCACTGGGGGTCAGTGGGGGTCAGGGGTCAGTGAGGGTCAGTGGTCAGTGAGGGTCAGTGGTCAGTGGGGGTCAGTGGTCAGTGGTCAGTGAGGGGTCAGTGGTCAGTGAGGGTCAGTGGTCAGTGGGGGTCAGTGGGGGTCAGTGGTCAGTGAGGGGTCAGTGTTCAGTGATCGGTGAGGGGTCAGTGGTCAGTGGGGGTCAGTGGTCAGTGAGGGGTCAGTGGTCAGTGGGGGTCAGTGGTCAGTGGTCATTGGGGGTTCAGTGGTCAGTGGTCACTGGGGGTCTGCAGTCAGTGGTCAGTGGGGGTCAGTGGTCAGTGAGGGGTCAGTGGCCAGTGGGGGTCAGTGGTCAGTGGGGGGGTCTGCAGTCAGTGGTCAGTGGGGGTCAGTGGTCAGTGAGGGGTCAGTGGCCAGTGGGGGTCAGTGGTCAGTGGGGGGGTCAGCGGTCAGTGGTCAGTGAGGGGTCAGTGGCCAGTGGGGGTCAGTGGTCAGTGGGGGGGTCAGTGGTCAGTGGTCAGTGAGGGGTCAGTGGTCACTGGGGGTCAGTGGCCAGTGGGGGTCAGTGGTCAGTGAGGGGTCAGTGGTCAGTGGTCACTGGGGATCAGTGGGGGTCAGTGGTCAGTGAGGGGTCAGTGGTCAGTGGTCACTGGGGGTCAGTGGTCAGTGAGGGTCAGTGGTCAGTGAGGGTCAGTGGTCAGTGAGGGGTCAGTGGTCACTGGGGGTCAGTGGGGGTCAGGGGTCAGTGAGGGTCAGTGGTCAGTGAGGGGTCAGTGGTCAGTGGGGGGGTCAGTGGTCAGTGAGGGTCAGTGGTCAGTGGTCAGTGAGGGGTCAGTGGTCACTGTGGGGGTCAGTGGGGGTCAGTGGTCAGTGAGGGGTCTGCAGTCAGTGGTCACTGGGGGTCAGTGGTCAGTGAGGGGTCAGTGGTCAGTGGGGGTCAGTGGTCAGTGGGGGTCAGTGGTCACTGTAGGGGTCAGTGGGGGTCAGTGAGGGTCAGTGGTCACCTGGCCGCTGTTGGTGGCCGCGTGGTGGGCGGAGCAGGTGTAGATGACTGTGGTGACGAAGGTGACGAGGCCACGCACGGTGTCCAGGCGGGAGGGCACCCCTGGGGGCAAGAGGGGCACGGGGGTCAGACGGGGTCACCTGTGCCCACCTGAGGGGTCACCTGTGCCCACCTGTGCCCACCTGAGGGGTCACCTGTGCCCACCTGTGCCCACCTGAGCTCACCTGTGACCACCTGTGCCCACCTGAGGGGTCACCTGTGACCACCTGTGCCCACGTGAGCTCACCTGTGCCCACCTGTGCCCACCTGAGGGGTCACCTATGCCCACCTGGGGTCACCTGTGCCCACCTGAGCTCACCTGTGCCCACCTGAGCTCACTAGAGGGGACACCTGTGACCACCTGAGGGATCACCTGTGACCACCTGGGGTCACCTGAGGGGTCACCTGTGACCACCTGAGGGGTCACCTGTGACCACCTGGGGTCACCTGAGGGGTCACCTGTGACCACCTGAGCTCACCTGTGCCCACCTGAGCTCACCTGAGGGGTCACCTGTGACCACCTGGGGTCACCTGAGGGGTCACCTGTGACCACCTGAGGGGTCACCTGTGACCACCTGGGGTCACCTGAGGGGTCACCTGTGACCACCTGGGGTCACCTGTGCCCACCTGAGCTCACCTGAGGGGTCACCTGTGACCACCTGGGGTCACCTGAGGTCACCTGTGCCCATCTGAGCTCACCTGTGCCCACCTGTGTCCCCCCATGCCCACCTGAGGGGTCACCTGTACCCACCTGTGCCCACCTGAGGGGTCACCTGTGCCCACCTGTGCCCACCTGAGGGGTCACCTGTGCCCCCCCGTGCCCACCTGAGCGCCTCCTGCCCAGGAAGCCCCTCCTGAAGATCTCGCCCACCCAGGCCTGGAGCTCGGGGTCCTCCTGGACAGCGGCGTCAGACGGGTAATAGAGAGCCAGGAGCTGGGTGACAAACCTGGGGACAGCCAGGGGACATCGGGGACATCAACAGGGACATCGGGGACATTGGGGACATTAGGGACATTGGGGACATTGGGGACATTGGTGACATTTGGGACACTGGGGACATCGGGGACATGGGGGTAATAGAGAGCCAGGAGCTGGGTGACAAACCTGGGGACAGCCAGGGGACATCGGGGACATCAACGGGGACAATGGGGACATCGGGGACATCGGGGACATTGGGGACAATGGGGACATTGGGGACATTGGGGACACTGGGGACATCGGGGACACTGGGGTAATAGAGAGCCAGGAGCTTGGTGACAAACCTGGGGACAGCCAGGGGACATCGGGGACATCAACGGGGACATCAATGGGGACAGACAGGGGACAGACAGGGGACATTGGGGACATCAACGGGGACAATGGGGACATCGGGGACATTGGGGACAATGGGGTAATAGAGAGCCAGGAGCTGGGTGACAAACCTGGGGACATCAACGGGGACATTGGGGACACTGGGGACATTGGGGACACTGGGGACACTGGGGACATCAACAGGGACATTGGGGACACTGGGGACACTGGGGACATCATTGGGGACATTGCAGACATTGGGGACATTGGGGACATCATTGGAGACATCATTGGGGACATTGGGGACATCATTGGGGACATTGCAGACATTGGGGACATTGGGGACATCATTGGAGACATCATTGGGGACATTGGGGACATCATTGGGGACATCACTGGGGACATTGCGGACATTGGGGACATCATTGGGGACACTGGGGACATTTGGGGACATTTGGCATCCCCGGGGGTACCACAGGGCCACCACCCCCGTGACAAATCTGGGGACATTGAGGTGACATCGGGGGAGAAGGGGGAGGGGGAGGATGGCTCAGGGCTCCCGGGTGTCCCCAGGTGTCCCCAGGTGTCCCCAGGCGTCCCCACCTGCGGATGGCCCGCCACACCTTGGTGGCATCGCAGCCGAAGTGGTGGCGCTTGGTGGCCGCCACCCCGCGGTGCCGCAGGTCCCGCGGCAGCACCAGCGAGCGCCAGCGCAGCGCCCGCAGCCCCCGCGCCACCAGCGCCAGCAGCCCCCGCCGGCCCAGCGCCACCGCCTGGGGACACGAGGGGACATTGGGGACATCGAGGGGACATTGAGGGGACACGGCAGTGCCACCCCGAATCCCCCCAAAATCCCACAATGCCGACCCAAATCCCCAAATTTCCACCCAAAATTCTGCCCCACCGGTGCCAGCAGCCCCCGCCGGCCCAGCGCCACCGCCTGGGGACACGAGGGGACATTGGGGACATCGAGGGGACATCGAGGGGACACGGCAGGGCCACCCCGAATCCCCCCAAAATCCCACAATGCCGACCCAAATCCCACAATTTCTACCCAAATCCTCAAATTTCCACCCAAATTCTGCCCCACCGGTGCCAGCAGCCCCCGCCGGCCCAGCGCCACCGCCTGGGGACACCGAGGGGACACCGAGGGGACATTGGGGACACGGCGGTGCCACCCCAAATCCCGGTAATTCTCACCCAAACCCCCCAAATCCCCGAATTTCCGCCCAAACCCCCCAGCCCCAAACGCCCGAATCCCTCTGGGAACCCCCCCGGAACCCCCCCACCCTTTACCGACCCCACGGAAGCCCCCAGACCCCCCCAGACCCCCCCAGGCCCCCCCGGTGCCCCCCCCGGTGCCCCCAGACCCCCCCGGTGCCCCCCCCGGTGCCCCCCTTGCCCCATGGAAGCCCCCAGACCCCCCCAGTGCCCCCCCGGTGCCCCCCCCTCACCCGGTCAAAGCCCACAGACCCCCCCCCCGGTGCCCCCCGGTGCCCCTAGACCCCACCCGGTGCCATCCCGGTACCCCCCCCTCACCCGGTCAAAGCCCCCAGACCCCCCCGGTGCCCCCCGGTGCCCCCAGACACCCCCAGTGCCCCCCTTGCCCTATGGAAGCCCCCAGACCCCACCCGGTGCCCCCCCCCGGTGTCCCCCTGGTGCCCCCCCCTCACCCGGTCGAAGCCCCCCGACCCCACCCGGTGCCCCCCCCCTCACCCGGTCGAAGACCCCCCCGGGGTTGAGCAGGAAGCGCCGGGCGAGGGCCCCGATCTGCACCGTGAACCGGGTGTGGGGCACCAGCAGCTGGGGGGGCACGGGGGGTCAGACGGGGGGCACCGGGAACCGAGGTGGGCACCAGGAACCGGGGGGGCACCGGGAACCGGGGGGGGCACGGGGACATGGGGAGGGGGCATCAGGAACCAGGGGGGCACCGGGAAATGGGGAGGGGGCACCGGAAACTGGGGGGGCACCGGGAACTGGGGAGGGGGCACCGGGAACCAGGGGGGGCACCGGGAGATGGGGAGGGGGCACCGGGAACTGGGGGGCACGGGGTGGGTCAGACAGGGGGCACCGGGAACCGGGGGGGGGCACCGGGAACCGAGGGGGGCACCGGGAAACGAGGGGGGCACCGGGAACTGGGGAGGGGGCACCGGGAACCGGGTGTGGGGCACAGGGGGCATGGGGGGGGGTCAGAGAGATCGGGGAGAGGGCACCGGGAACCGGGGGGGCACCGGGAACTGGGGAGGGGGCACCGGGACATGGAGGGGGCACTGTGAGATGGGGAGGGGGCACCGGGAACTGGGTGGGTACCGGGAAATGGGGAGGGGGGCACCGGGAACCGGGGGGGGGGGCACCGGGAGATGGGGAGGGGGCACCGGGAACCAGGGGGGGTACCGGGAAATGGGGAGGGGGCACCGGGAACCGGGGGGGGGGGCACCGGGAACCGGGGGGGGGCACCGGGATTTTTTGGGGTTTTGGGGTTTTGGGATGGGATTTTTCGGGGTTTTGGGGCAGGGATTTTTGGGATTTTTTTGGGATGGAATTTTTGGGGTTTGGGGTTTTTTTGGGATGGGATTTTTTTGGGATTTGGGGTTTTGGGATGGGATTTTTTTGGGATTTGGGGTTTTGGGCAGGGATTTTTTGGGATTGGGAGTTTTTTGGGATTTGGGGTTTTGGGATGGGATTTTTTTGGGGTTTGGGTTTTTGGATGGGATTTTTTAGGCATTTGGGTTTTGGGATGGGATTTTTTGGGGTTTGGGGTTTTGGGATGGGATTTTTTTGGGGTTTGGGGTTTTTTGAGATGGGATTTTTGGGATACAGGGTTTTGGGATGGGATATTTTGGGGTTTGGGATGGGATTTTTTGCAATTTGGGGTTTTTTGGGCTGGGATTGTTGGGATACGGGGTTTTGGGATGGGATTTTTTGGGGTTTGGGGTTTTGGGATGGGATTTTTTTTGGTGTTTTTTGGGGTGGGATTTTTTAGGAGATTTGGTGTTTCGGGCTGGGATTTTTTTTGGTTTTGGGCTTTTTTTGGGGGGATTTGGTGTTTTGGGCCGGGTTTTTTTTGGGGTTTGGGATTTTTTTTGGGGGGGATTTGGGCTTTTTTGGGGGATTTGGGATTTTTTTTGGGGGGATTTGATGTTTCGGGCCGGGATTTTTTTGGGTTTTGGGCTTTTTTGGGGGATTTGGGATTTTTCTTGGGGGGGATTTGGTGTTTCGGGCCAAGATTTTTTTGGGATTTGGGCTTTTTTGGGGGTTTTGATGTTTTGGGTTAGGATTTTTTTGGGGGATTTGGAATTTTTTTTGGGGTATTTGGTGTTTTGGGCCAGGATTTTTTGGGGTTTTGGGTTTCTTTTTGGGGGATTTGGGATTTTTTTAGGGTGATTTGGCATTATGAGACGGGATTTTTTTGGGATTTGGGCTTTTTTGGGGGGGATTTGGAATTTTTTTGGGGGGATTTGATGTTTCGGGCCGGGATTTTTTTGGGGTTTGGGATTTTTTGGGGGGATTTGGAATTTTTTTGGGGGGATTTGGTGTTTCAGGCCGGGATTTTTTTGGGGTTTGGGATTTTTTTGGGGAATTTGATGTTTCGGGCCAGGATTTTTTTTGGGGTTTTGGGCTTTTTTTGGGGGGATTTGGGATTTTTTTTAGGGGATTTGGCGTTTCGGGCCGGGATTTTTTTGGGGGGCTCACCTTGAAGAGGGGGGTGCTGGGGAGGCAGCTGCCGTAGCGTGGCCAGGGCGAACACCTCTCCCAGCAGGTGAGCCCGCAGCAGGTGCGTCAGCCCCTCGTGCACGTGGAACTCGGCGCTGCGCACCCAGGCCTTGGCCAGCGCCCAGAGCCACGGCGGGTCCTGCGGCACGAACACCGGGGCGCCGGGGCCCGGCTCCTGCGACAGCTGGGCACCCCAAAACCCGTCAGGGCACCCCAAAACCCGTCAGGAACCCCAAAATCCATCAGAAACCCCAAAATCCATCAGGGAACCCCAAAAGGGTGAGGGGAGCCCAGAGCCACGGCGGGTCCTGCGGCACCAACACCGGGGCGCCGGGGCCCGGCTCCTGCGACAGCTGGGCACCCCAAAACCCGTCAGGAACCCCAAAACCCGTCAGGGAACCCCAAAATCCAACAGGGGAACTCAAAATCCATCAGGAACCCCAAAATCCATCAGGAACCCCAAAATCCATCAGGGAACCCCAAATCCATCAGGGAACCCCAAAAGGGTGAGGGGAGCCCAGAGCCACGGCGGGTCCTGCGGCACCAACACCGGGGCGCCGGGGCCCGGCTCCTGCGACAGCTGGGCACCCCAAAACCCGTCAGGAACCCCAAAACCCGTCAGGGCACCCCAAAACCCCTCAGGGGAACTCAAAATCCATCAGGGAACCCCAAAACCCGTCAGGGAACCCCAAAACCCGGCAGGGGACCCCAAAATCCAACAGGGGAACTCAAAATCCATCAGGGAACCCCAAAACCCATCAGGGCACCCAAAATCCATCAGGGGAACTCAAAATCCATCAGGGCACCCCAAAACCCGGCAGGGCACCCCAAAACCCGGCAGGGAACCCCAAAACCCGGCAGGGGACCCCAAACCCCATCAGGGAACCCCAAAACCCATCAGGGAACCTCAAAATCCATCAGGGGAACGCAAAACCCAGAGGGGAACCCCAAAATCCATCAGGGGAACCCAAAACCCATCAGGGCACCCAAAATCCATCAGGGGAACTCAAAATCCATCAGGGCACCCCCAAAACCCGTCAGGGAACCCCAAAACCCGGCAGGGGACCCCAAAACCCATCGGGGAACCCCAAAATCCATCAGGGAACCTCAAAACCCATCAGGGGAACGCAAAACCCAGAGGGGAACCCCAAAATCCATCAGGGGAACCCAAAATCTGTCAGGGGACCCCAAAATCCATCAGGGGATCCCAAAACCCATCAGTGAACCCCAAGATCTGTCAGGGGAACCCCAAAACCCATCAGGGGATCCCAAAAGGATCAGGGGAACCCAAAAACCCGTCAGGGGAACCCCAAAATCCATCAGGGGAACCCAAAATCCATCAGGGGAACCCTGAAACCCGGCAGGGAACCCCAAAATCCATCAGGGAAACCCAAAATCCATCAGGGGACCCCAAAAGGGTCAGGAGAACCCAAAATGGTCAGGGAACCCCAAAATCCATCAGGGGACCCCAAAATCCATCAGGGGATCCCAAAAAGATCAGGGGAACCCCAAAATCTATCAGGGGAACCCAAACCCGTCAGGGAACCCCAAGATCTGTCAGGGGAACCCCAAAACCTGCCAAGGGATCCCAAAATCCATCAGGGGAACCCCTAAGATCCCTCAGGGGAACCCAAAATCCGTTAGGGAACCCCCAAAACCCGGCATGACACCCCAAAATCCAGCAGGGGAATCCAAAAGGGGCACCCCCGAACAGCCACAGGGACCCCAAAAGGTTCAAAGGGACCCCAAAAAGGGTCAGGGGACCCCAAAAACCATCAGGGGACCCCAAAAGGGTCAGGGGACCCCAAAAAAGATCAGGGGACCCCAAAAAGGGTCAGGGGACCCCAAAAACCATCAGGGGACCCCAAAAAGGGTCAGGGGGACCCCAAAAAACATCAGGGGACCCCAAAAAGGGTCAGGGGACCCCAAAAAACATCAGGGGAACCCCAAAAACCATCAGGGGACCCCAAAAAAGGTCAGGGGAACCCCAAAAAAGGTCAGGGGAACCCCAAAAAGGGTCAGAGGACCCCAAAAACCATCAGGGGACCCCAAAAGGGTCAGGGGACCCCAAAAACCATCAGGGGACCCTAAAAAGGGTCAGGGGACCCCAAAAAAGATCAGGGGACCCCAAAAGGGACAGAGGAACCCCAAAAAAGGTCAGCGGGATCATCTTTGGGGTCTGGGTGGGTTTTGGGGTCCCTTTTGGGGTTTTTGGGGTCCCTTTTTGGGGTAGTTGGGCTCCATTTTTGGGGTTTTTGGGGTCCATTTTTGGGGGTTTTTGGGGGTCCCTTTTGGGTTTTTGGGGCCCGGGTGGGTTTTTGGGTTCCGTTTTTGGGGTTTTTGGGGTCCCTTTTGGTTTTTGGGGTCCATTTTTGGGGTTTTTGGGGTCCCTTTTGGGTTTTGGGGCCCGGGTGGGTTTTTGGGGTCTCTTTTGGGGTTACTGGGGTCCATTTTGGGGTTTGGGGCCCGGGTGGGTTTTTGGGGTCCATTTTTGGGGTTTTTGTGGTTCAGATTTTGCATTTTGGTCTCAGTTTTTGGGCTCTTTGGGCTCCATTTTTGGGGTCTTTGGCTCCATTTTTGGGGTTTTTGGGGTCTATTTTTGGGGTACGTTTTGGGGTTTTTAGGGTCCCTTTTTTGTTTTGGGGCCCAGCTGGGTTTTTGGGGAACGTTTTTGGGGTTTTTGGGGCCGGGGTGGGTTTTTTGGGTCCAGTTTTGGGGTTTTTATGGTTCAGATTTTGGGTTTTGGGCTCCATTTTTGGGGTTTTTATGGTTCAGATTTTGGGTTTTGGGCTCCATTTTTGGGGTTTTTATGGTTCAGATTTTGGGTTTTGGGCTCAGTTTTTGGGGTTTTTGTGGTCCAGATTTTGGGTTACAGGGCCCAGGTGGATTTTTGGGGTCCATTTTTGGGGTTTTTGGGGTCCAGTTCTCAGGTTTTGGGGTGCAGGTCAGTTTTTGGGCTCCATTTTTGGGGTTTTTTGGGGGCCGGGTGGGTTTTTGGGTTCAGTTTTTGGGGATTTTGGGGTCCCTTTTGGGTTTTGGGACCCCGGTTGGGTTTTTGGGGTCCATTTTTTGGGGTTTTTGAGCTCCGTTTTCGGGGTTTTTGGGCTCAGTTTTCAGGGTTTTGGGGTTTTTGGGCTCAGTTTTCAGGGTTTTGGGGTCCGTTTTTGGGGTTTTGGGCTCCGTTTTCAGGATTTTTTGGGGTTTTTGGTGTCTGTTTTTGGGGCTTTTGGGGTCCCTTTTGGGTTTTGGGGGCCCAGGTGGGTTTTTGGGCTCCGTTTCTGGGGCCTATGGGGGATTTTTGAGCTCCGTTATTGGGGTTTTTGGGCTCAGTTTTCAGGGTTTTTGGGGTCCCTTTTGGGTTTTGGGACCCCCGGTTGGGTTTTTTGGGGTCCATTTTTGGGGTTTTTGGGCTCAGTTTTCAGGGTTTTTGGGGTCCCTTTTGGGTTTTGGGACCCCGGTTGGGTTTTTGGGGTCCATTTTTGGGGTTTTTGGGCTCAGTTTTCAGGGTTTTTGGGGTCCCTTTTGGGTTTTGGGACCCCGGTTGGGATTTTGGGGTCAATTTTTGGGGTTTTTGGGCTCAGTTTTCAGGGTTTTTGGGCTCAGTTTTCAGGGTTTTTGGGGGTTTTGGGCTCAGTTTTCAGGGGTTTTGGGGTTTTTGGGCTCAGTTTTCAGGGGTTTTGGGGTTTTGGGGCTCAGTTTTCAGGGTTTTTGGGCTCAGTTTTCAGGGTTTTGGGGTCCGTTTTTGGGGGTTTTGGGGTCGGGGGTCCCACCTGGATGGCGAGGGGCAGCAGGTCCCCGTCGGGGCGCTGGTGCAGCAGGCAGAGCGGGGCGGCCACGAAGGTGGGGCGGCCGTCGATGAGGGCGGTGGGGAGCCCCTGCAGCACCCCATAATCGGCCAGGTAGATGTTCCCTGCCTGAGGGGAACCCCAAAATCAGGGGATCCCCAAAAACCGGGGGTACCCCGGGTCTGGGATCCCCCAAATCCTGGTAAAAATCTAAAATCCCAGGGGGAAAACCCCAAATCCTGGGGGGAAAACCCCAAAATCCTGGGGAAAAAACCCAAAATCCTGTGAAAAAAAAAACCAAATCCCGGGAAAAACCCCAAATCCCAGCACCCCATAATTGGCCAGGTAGATGTTCCCTGCCTGAGGGGAACCCCAAAATCAGGGGATCCCCAAAAACCCGGGGGTACCCGGGTCTGAGATCCCCCAAATCCCGGTAAAAATCTAAAATCCCAGGGGGGAAAACCCCAAATCCTGGGGGAAAACCCCAAAATCCTGGGAAAAAAACCCAAAATTCTGGGAAAAACCCCAAATCCCAGCAACCCATAATCGGCCAGGTAGATGTTCCCTGCCTGAGGGGAACCCCAAAATCAGGGGATCCCCAAAAACCGGGGGTACCCGGGTCTGGGATCCCCCCAAATCCTGGTAAAAATCTAAAATCCCAGGGGGAAAACCCCAAATCCTGGGGGAAAAAAACCAAAAATCCCAGGGGGGAAAAACCCCAAAATTCTGGGAAAAATCCCAAATCCCAACACCCCATAATCGGCCAGGTGGATGATCCCTGCCTGGGGGGAACCCCAAAATCAGGGGAACCCCAAAAACCGGGGGTACCCGGGTCTGGGATCCCCCAAATCCTGGGAAAAATCTAAAATCCCAGGGAGGAAAACCCCAAATCCTGGGGGAAAACCCCAAAATTCTGGGAAAAAACCCCAGATCCCAGCACCCCATAATCGGCCAGGTAGATGTTCCCTGCCTGGGGGGAACCCCAAAATCAGGGGAACCCCAAAAACCGGGGGTACCCGGGACTGGGATCCCCCAAATCCTGGGAAAAACCTACAATCCCAGGGGGGAAAAACCCCAAATCCTGGGGAAAAAAACCCAAAATCCTGGGAAAAAACCCAAAATCCTGGGAAAAAAAAACCTAATCCCGGGGAAAAACCCCAAATCCCAGCACCCCATAATCGGCCAGGTAGATGTTCCCTGCCTGGGGGGAACCCCAAAATCAGGGGAACCCCAAAACCGGGGGTACCCGGGTCTGGGATCCCCCAAATCCTGGGAAAAACCTAAAATCCCAGGGAGAAAACCCCAAATCCTGGGGGAAAACCCAAAATCCTGGGGAAAAAAAAAAACCAAATCCCGGGAAAAACCCCAAATCCCAGCACCCCATGATCGGCCAGGTAGATGTTACCCGCCTGGGGGGAACCCCAAAATCAGGGGAACCCCAAAACCGGGGGTACCCGGGTCTGGGATCCCCCAAATCCTGGGAAAAACCTAAAATCCCAGGGGGAAAAAAACCCAAAACCCTGGGGGAAAACCCAAAATCCTGGGGAAAAACCCCCAAATCCTGGGAAAAAAAAACGAAATCCCGGGAAAAACCCCAAATCCCAGCACCCCATAATCGGCCAGATGGATGTTCCCTGCCTGGGGGGAACCCCAAAATCAGGGGATCCCCAAAAACCGGGGGTACCTGGGTCTGAGATCCCCCAAATCCTGGTAAAAACCTAAAATCCCAGGGGAGAAAACTCCAAATCCTGGGGGAAAACCCCAAAATCCTGGGAAAAAACCCAAAATCCTGGGAAAAAAAAACCTAATCCCGGGAAAAACCCCAAATCCCAGCACCCCATAATCGGCCAGGTAGATGTTCCCTGCCTGGGGGGAACCCCAAAATCAGGGGAACCCCAAAACCGGGGGTACCCGGGTCTGGGATCCCCCAAATCCTGGGAAAAACCTAAAATCCCAGGGGAAAAAAAACCCAAAACCCTGGGGGGAAAACCCAAAATCCTGGGGAAAAACCCAAAATTCTGGGAAAAAAACCCAAAATCCTGGGGGAAAACCGCAAAATTCTGGGAAAAAAACCCCAAATCCTGGGGGAAACCTGTTTTTGGGGTGCCCCACCTCCATCTCGCGGCGCAGGGAGATGCCGGCGCTGAGGCTCGGGGCCACCACGGGGGTGTTGGTTTGGGGTTTTTGGGGTGATTTTGGGGTTTCTGGGGTGTTTTTGAGGTGATTTTGGGGTGGTTTTTAGGGATTTTGGGGTGATTTTGGGGTGTTTTTTGGGTTTTTGGGGTGCCCCACCTCCATCTCGCGGCGCAGGGAGGTGCCGGGGGCCGAGGCTCGGGGCCACCATGGGCTCGCTGACGGGGAAGTTGGGGGGCAGGCGGCGGCAGCGGCGCAGCAGGACGGGGTTCACCCCGCTCAGGAACTGCTCCCCGAAAAACGCGTCCTCCTGCCAGTGCCGCACCACGTACTCTGCGGGGACGTCGGGGACGTTGGGGGACATTTGGGGACACCCCCCAGACCCCCCTCCCCAAACTCCCCAGGATCCCCCCCCAGTAACCCCAAAGTTTTGGGATCCCCGAACCCCAAGTCCTCAAAACCTCCAGACCCCCCAGTGTCCCCCATAATGTCCCCAAATGTCCCCAAATCCCCAAATGTCCCCAGTGTCCCCAATGTCCCCAAATCTCCCAAATCTCCCAATGTCCCCAATGTCCCCAAATCTCCCAATGTCCCCAGTGTCCCCCAAATCCCCAAATGTCCCCAATGTCCCCAAGACCCCAAATCTCCCAATGTCCCCAGTGTCCCCAAATCCCCAAATGTCCCCAATGTCCCCAACATTCCCCTGCTGTCCCCAATGTCCCGAAGACCCCAAATCCCCCAAATGTCCCTGATGTCCCCAACCCCCTTGGTGTCCCCAGTGTCCCCCATGTCCCAAATCCCCCAATGTCCCCAAATGTCCCCAATGTCCCCACATCCCCAATGTCCCCAATATGCCCAATGTCCCTGATGTCCCCAAATCCCCCAATGTCCCCAAATCCCCCAATGTCCCCAATCCCTCCAATGTCCCCAAATCCCCAGTATCCCCGGTGTCCCCGGTGTCCCCAGTGTCCCCCACCGGTGACGGACGTGTGGAAGCTGCGGAACACGCGGGTCATGGCCTCCACGCTGGGCCACGAGCTGGGCCGGGCCAGGAACCCCCGCAGCTTGGCCTCCAGGTTCCTGGGGACAGCAATGGGGACATCGGGGACATCGGGGACAATGGGGACATTGGGGACATCGGGGACAAAGAGGACATGGGGGGACATTGGGGACATTGGGGACAATGAGGACATTGGGGACATTGGGGACAATGAGGACATGGGGGACATTGGGGACAATGGGGACAATGAGGACATTGGGGACATCGGGGACAATGAGGACATGGGGGGACGTTGGGGACGTTGGGGGACATTGGGGGGATTTGGGGGACATTTGGGGACATTGGAGACATTGAGGGGTTGGGGACATTGCGGACATTGGGGACACTGGGGACATTGGGGGATTTAGGGACATTGGGGACATTTGGGGACATTGGGGATGTTGGAGACATTGGGGACATTGGGGGGATTTGGGGACATTGGGGACATTGGGGGGATTGGGGGGCATTGGGGACACTGGGGATTTTGGGGGCATTGGGGGATTTAGGGACATTGGGGACATTGGGGACATTGGGGGTGGGAACATTGGGGATTGGGGACATTTGGGGATTTGGAGACATGGGAGACATTGGGGACATTGTGGGGATTTAGGGACATTGGGAACTTAGGGGACATTGGAGACATTGGGGGGATTTAGGGACGTTGGGGACACTGGGGACATTGGGGATTTGGGGACACTGGGGACACTGGAGGATTTAGGGACATTGGGGACATTGGAGACGTTGGGGCCGTTGGGGATTTGGGGACATTGGGGACATTGGGGACACTGGGGACACTGGAGGATTTAGGGACATTGGGGGCTGTTGGGGATTTGGGGACGTTTGGGGACATTGGGGACATTGGGGACATTGGGGATTTGGGGACATTGGGGACGTTTGGGGACAGCCAGGGGAAGGAAGGCGTGTGCAGGGCCAGGTTTGGGGTCAGGGGTCAGAGAGGGGTCAGTCAGGGGAGGGTCAGCGGTCAGTGGTCACTCGGGGGTCACTGGTCAGTCAGGGGTCACTCAGGGGTCACTGGTCAGTCACTGGTCACTCAGTGGTCACTCAGGGGTCACTCAGGGGTCACTGGTCAGTCACTGGTCACTCAGTGGTCACTCAGCGGTCACTCAGCGGTCAGTCAGTGGTCACTGGTCACTCAGGGGTCACTCAGGGGTCACTCAGTGGTCACTCAGTGGTCACTGGTCACTCAGTGGTCACTCAGGGGTCACTGGTCACTCAGGGGTCACTCAGGGGTCACTCACGTGGCGCTGCCCCGCAGGTAGAAGGCCGAGGCCTTGGCCAGCGAGTAGCTCAGGTCGGGGTGGGTTAGGGAGGGTCAGTGGTCACTCAGCGGTCAGTCAGTGGTCAGTGGTCACTCAGTGGTCACTCAGTGGTCACTGGTCACTCAGTGGTCAGTCACTGGTCACTCAGTGGTCACTGGTCACTCAGTGGTCACTCAGGGGTCACTCACGCGGCGCTGCCCCGCAGGTAGAAGGCCGAGGCCTTGGCCAGCGAGTAGCTCAGGTCGGGGTGGGTCAGGGAGGGTCAGTGGTCACTCAGGGGTCAGTCAGTGGTCACTGGTCACTCAGTGGTCACTCAGTGGTCACTGGTCACTCAGGGGTCACTCAGGGGTCACTCACGCGGCGCTGCCCCGCAGGTAGAAGGCCGAGGCCTTGGCCAGCGAGTAGCTCAGGTCGGGGTCCAGCGGCGTCCCCTGGGGCAGCGCCCAGGGCAGGCCGGGGGCAAACGGGGCCAGCCTGGCACGGGGACAGGGACACGGTCACACCTGGGACACCTGGGACACCTGGGACACCTGGGGACACCTGGGGACACCTGGGGACACCTGGGACAGGGACACGGTCACACCTGGACACCGGGGACACCTGGGACACATCTGGGGACACCTGGGACAGGGACACGGTCACACCTGGGACAGCTGGGACACCCGGGGACACCTGGGGACACCTGGGGACACGTGGGACAGGGACATGGTCACACCTGGACACCGGGGACACCTGGGACACACCTGGGGACACCTGGGACAGGGGACACGGTCACATCTGGGGACACCTGGGACAGGGACAACGGTCACACCTGGGACACCTGGGGACACCTGGGACAGGGACACGGTCACACCTGGGACATCTGGGACACCTGGGGACACCTGGGACACACCTGGGGACACCTGGGACAGGGACAACGGTCACACCTGGGGACACCTGGGACAGGGACACGGTCACACCTGGACACCTGGGGACACCTGGGACACACCTGGACACCTGGGACACACCTGGGACACACCGGGGACAGGGACACGGTCACACCTGGAACACACCAGGGACACACCTGGGACACACCTGAGGGGACACAGAGGGTGACAGCACCTGGGGGTGCCACACACACACCTGGGGTGTCACACACACACACACACCTGGGGGTGTCACACACACACCTGGGGATGTCACACACACACCTGGGGATGTCACACACACACACCTGGGGGTGTCACATATACACACACCCGGGGGTGTCACACACACACACCTGGGGGTGTCACACACACACACCTGGGGGTGTCACACACACACCCACACCTGGGGGTGTCACACACACACACCTGAGGGTGTCACACACACACCTGGGGATGTCACACACACACACCTGGGGATGTCACACACACACACACACACACACACCTGGGGATGTCACACACACACACCTGGGGTGTCACACACACACACCTGGGGATGTCACACACACACCTGGGGATGTCACACACACACACCTGGGGGTGTCACACACACACCTGGGGATGTCACACACACACACCTGGTGGTGTCACACACACACACCTGGGGATGTCACATACACACACCTGGGGGTGACACACACACACCTGGGGATGTCACACACACACACCTGGGGTGTCACACACACACACCTGGGGATGTCACACACACACCTGGGGATGTCACACACACACACCTGGGGGTGTCACACACACACACCAGGGGATGTCACACACACACCTGGGGGTGTCACACACACACCTGGGGATGTCACACACACACCTGGGGGTGTCACATATACACACACCCGGGGGTGTCACACACACACACCTGGGGATGTCACACACACACCTGGGGGGTGTCACACACACACCTGGGGATGTCACACACACACACCCGGGGGTGTCACACACACACACACCTGGGGTGTCACATATACACACACCTGGGGATGTCACACACACACACCTGGGGATGTCACACACACACACACACACACACACCTGGGGGTGTCACACACACACACCTGGGGATGTCACACACACACACCTGGGGGTGTCACACACACACCCGGGGGTGTCACACACACACACACCTGGGGTGTCACATATACACACACCTGGGGGTGTCACACACACACACACCTGGGGATGTCACACACACACACCTGGGGATGTCACACACACACACACACACACACACCTGGGGGTGTCACACACACACACCTGGGGATGTCACACACACACACCTGGGGATGTCCCACACACACATCTGGGGATGTCACACACACACCTGGGGGTGTCACACACACACCTGGGGGTGTCACACACACACCTGGATGTGTCACACACACACACCTGGGGATGTCCCACACACACATCTGGGGATGTCACACACACACCTGGGGGTGTCACACACACACACCTGGGGGTGTCACACACACACACCTGGGGGTGACACACACACACCTGGGGGTGTCACACACACACACCTGGGGGTGACACACACACACCTGGGGGTGTCACACACACACACCTGGGGTGTCACACACACACCTGGGGATGTCACACACACACACCTGGGGGTGTCACACACACACCTGGGGTGTCACATATACACACACCTGGGGATGTCACACACACACACCTGGATGTGTCACACACACACACCTGGACGTGTCACACCTCCCCAGGTGTGTCACCTGTGCCTCACCTGTAGCGCCGCCGTTGCTGCACCAGGTGTCGGCGGCGCTGCCGCTGCAGCCGCGGGTGTCGCTCCATGGCCGGCGTGGTGGCTGCGGTGACAGGTGTCACAGGTGTCACAGGCGTGTCCCAGGTGCGCCCAGGTGTTTCCCCCTGCTGTCCCCAGGTGTGTCCCCACCCCCCCAGGTGTGTCCCCAACTGTCCCAGGTGTGCCCCCAGGTGTCACAGTTGTGCCCAGGTGTTACCCCAGGTGGTGTCCCATCTGTCCCCAGCTGTCCCAGGTGTGTCCCCAGGTGTCCCAGCTGTCCCCAGGTGTCCCAGGTGTTTCCCCTGCTGTCCCCAGGTGTGTCCCCACCCCCCAGGTGTGTCCCCCAACTGTCCCAGGTGTGCCTCCAGGTGTCACAGTTGTGCCCAGGTGTTACCCCCAGGTGGTGTCCCAGCTGTCCCTAGCTGTCCCAGGTGTGTCCCCAGGTGTCCCAGCTGTCCCCAGGTGTCCCAGGTGTATCCCCTGCTGTCCCCAGGTGTGTCCCCACCCCCTGAAGTGTGTCCTCAGGTGTGCCCAGGTGTGTCCCCCTGCTGTCCCCAGGTGTCCCAGGTGTGTCCCCTGCTGTCCCCAGGTGTGTCCCCACCCCTCCAGGTGTGTCCCAAACTGTCCCAGGTGTGTCCTCAGGTGCCCCAAGTGTATCCCCAGCTGTCCCCAGGTGTGTCCCCAGGTGTGTCCCCAGGTGTGTCCCCAGGTGTCCCAGCTGTCCCCAGCTGTCCCCAGGTGTGTCCCCAGCTGTCCCCAGGTGTGTCCCCAGGTGTCCCCAGGTGTGCCCACCTGTGCCCTCGGGCAGCTCCCAGGTGCCGTAGCCCTCGAGCCAGCGGTAGCAGGGGAAGTGGAAGGGGCCAGGTGAGCGACGTCATCGGGGTCACCTGCGGGGACACAGGTGTCACCTGAGGGGGTGACGTCACATAGAGTGGCACAGGTGCCATCACAGGTGTCACCTGTGGAGTGACATCACCTGTAACGTCACAGGTGTGACCTGACGTGGTGACATCACCTAGAGTGGCACAGGTGTCACTTTCGAAGGTGGTGACATCCCCCACGGCACCACAGGTGTCACCTGTGCCATCAGTGTCACCTGCAATGTCCCTGCCCTCACCTGCGCTGGCAGTGCCGATGTCACCTGTGCCATCAGTGTCACCTGTGCCACCAGTGTCACCTGCAGTGTCCCTGCCCTCACCTGTGGCAGCAGTGCCGATGTCACCTGTGCCATCGGTGTCACCTGTGCCACCACAGTTGTCACCTGCAGTGTCCCTGCCCTCACCTGCGGCGGCAGTGCCGATGTCACCTGTGCCATTGGCGTCACCTGTGCCACCCCAGGTGTCACCTGCAGTGTCCCTGCCCTCACCTGCGGCAGCAGTGCCGATGTCACCTGTGCCATCGGTGTCACCTGTGTCACCCCAGGTGTCACCTGCAGTGTCCCCTGCCCTCACCTGCGGCGGCAGTGCTGATGTCACCTGTGCCATCGGTGTCACCTGTGCCACCCCAGGTGTCACCTGCAGTGTCCCTGCCCTCACCTGCACTGGTAGTGCCGATGTCACCTGTGCCATCGGTGTCACCTGTGCCACCAGTGTCACCTGCAGTGTCCCTGCCCTCACCCGCGCTGGCAGTGCCGATGTCACCTGTGCCATCGGTGTCACCTGTGCCACCCCAGGTGTCACCTGCAGTGTCCCTGCCCTCACCTGCGCTGGCAGTGCCGATGTCACCTGTGCCATCAGTGTCACCTGTGCCACCCCAGGTGTCACCTGCAGTGTCCCTGCCCTCACCTGCGCTGGCAGTGCCGATGTCACCTGTGCCATCGGTGTCACCTGTGCCACCAGTGTCACCTGTGCCATCGGTGTCACCTGTGCCATCGGTGTCACCTGTGCCACCAGTGTCACCTGTGCCATCGGTGTCACCTGTGCCACCAGTGTCACCTGCAGTGACCCCTGCCCTCACCTGCGCTGGCAGTGCCGATGTCACCTGTGCCATCGGTGTCACCTGTGCCACCAGTGTCACCTGCAGTGTCCCTGCCCTCACCCGCGCTGGCAGTGCCGATGTCACCTGTGCCATCGGTGTCACCTGTGCCACCCCAGGTGTCACCTGCAGTGTCCCTGCCCTCAC
>NW_027099509.1:0-31645 GCF_031753505.1 Anomalospiza imberbis | reverse complement strand
TCACAATCGTCTCCTGAGTTTGAAAAAACTCCAATGTGTCACAGTGTCTCCATGATTCCATGATGTTCACTTAGCCGCAATGGAATCCTAGCTTTCGTCATGTCACAGTGCCTCCTTGGCTCCATGTGGCCTTACCTCGGAGTTCAATCCTCTTCCATCACGTCACCATAATCTCCTTGGCTTGAAAAAGCTCTACAGTGTCACCAGGGCTCCTTAATTCCATGGGGCCTTACCTGTTGGTTCAATCATCTTTCCATCATGTCACAATTGACTCCTTGGTCTGAAAAACCTCCACTGTGTCACAGTGGCCGGCCCCTTGGTTCCATGTGGTTCAGTTAGGCCACAGTGGAATCCTTGCTTTCCTTCATGTCACAATGCCTCCTTGGCTCCATGTGGCCTTGCCTCTGAGTTCAATCATCTGCCATCATGTCATAATAGTCTCCTTGGACTGAAAAAGCTCTACAGAGTGTCACCATGGCTCCTCCGTTCCATGTGGTCTTACCTGGAGGTGTAATATTCTTCCATCATGTCACGATGGTCTCCTTGGTCTGAAAAAGCTCCAATGTGTCACAGTGGCCTCGTGGTTCCATGCGCCAGGTGGTTCTGTTGTGTCACAATGGAGTCCTTGCTTTCTTCATATCAAAACGACTCCTTGTCTGCATGTGGCCTTACCTATGAGTTCAATCATCTTCCATCATGTCACAATGGTCTCCTTGGTCGGAAAAACCTCCACTGTGTCACAGAGGCTCCTTGGTTCCATGTGGTTCAGTTAGGCCACAGTGGAATCCTTGCTTTCTTCATGTCACAATGCCTCCTTGGCTCCATGTGGCCTTACCTCTGAGTTCAATCATCTTCCATCATGTCACAATAATCTCCTTGGTTTGAGAAAGCTACAGAGTGTCACCATGGTGCCATGATTCCATGTGGCCTTACCTGTTGGTTCAATCATCTTCCACCATGTCACAATGATCTCCTTGCTTTCCAAAAGCTCCATTGTGTCACAGTGGCCACTTGGTTCCTTGCAGTTCTGTCATGTCACAATGTTAACCGTGCTTTCTACATGTCACAATGGCCCTAGGCTCTTTCTGGCCTTACCTGTTGGTTTCAGCATCTTCCATCATGTCACAATGACTCCTTGGTCTCAAAAAGCTCCACTGTGTAACTGTGGCCCCTTGGTTCCATGCGCCATGCGAATCTGTCGTGTCACAATGGGAATCCTTGCTTTCTTTGCGTGAAAATGGCTGCTTGGCTTCAAGTGGCCTTACCTGTGTGTTCAATCACTTCCATCATGTCACAATCATCTCTGAGTTTGAAAAAACCCCACTGTGTCACAGTGGCTCCTTGGTTCCATGTGGTTCAGTCAGGCCACAGTGGAATCCTTGCCTTCGTCATGTCACAATGCCTCCTTGGCTCCATGAGGCCTTACCTGTTGGTTTAATCTCCTTCCATCATGTCACAATGGTCTCCTTGGCCTGATTAAATGTTCCAGTGTGTCACAGTGGCCTCTTGGTTCCATGCGCCATGTGGTTCTGTTGTGTCACAATGGAGTCCTTGCTTTCTCCAAATCAAAACGACTCCTTGACTGCATGTGGCCCTTACATGTGAGTTTGCTCATCTTCCATCACGTCACAATGGTCTCCTTGGCCTTAAAATCCTCCACTGTGTCACAGTGGCTCCTTGGTTCCATGTGGTTCTGTTAGGCCACAGTGGAATCCTTGCTTTCTTCATGTCACAATGCCTCCTTGTCTCCATGTGGCCTTACCTCTGAGTTCAATCATCTGCCATCATGTCATAACAGTCTCCTTGCATTGCAAAGCTCTACAGTGTCACCCTGGCTCCTGATTTTAATGTATCCTTACCTGTGAGTTCAATCATCTTCCATCATGTCACAATCGTCTCCTGAGTGTGAAAAAACTCCACTGTGTCACAGTGGCTCCTTGGTTCCATGTGGTTCAGTCAGGCCACAGTGGAATCCTTGCCTTCGTCATGTCACAATGCCTCCTTGGCTCCATGAGGCCTTACCTGTTGGTTTAATCTCCTTCCATCATGTCACAATGGTCTCCTTGGCCTGATTAAATGTTCCAGTGTGTCACAGTGGCCTCTTGGTTCCATGCGCCATGTGGTTCTGTTGTGTCACAATGGAGTCCTTGCTTTCTCCAAATCAAAACGACTCCTTGACTGCATGTGGCCTTACATGTGAGTTTGCTCATCTTCCATCACGTCACAATGGTCTCCTTGGCCTTAAAATCCTCCACTGTGTCACAGTGGCTCCTTGGTTCCATGTGGTTCTGTTAGGCCACAGTGGAATCCTTGCTTTCTTCATGTCACAATGCCTCCTTGTCTCCATGTGGCCTTACCTCTGAGTTCAATCATCTGCCATCATGTCATAACAGTCTCCTTGCATTGCAAAGCTCTACAGTGTCACCCTGGCTCCTGATTTTAATGTATCCTTACCTGTGAGTTCAATCATCTTCCATCATGTCACAATCGTCTCCTGAGTGTGAAAAAACTCCACTGTGTCACAGTGGCTCCTTGGTTCCATGTGGTTCAGTCAGGCCACAGTGGAATCCTTGCCTTCGTCATGTCACAATGCCTCCCTTGCTCCATGTGGCCTTAGCTGTTGGTTTAATCTTCTTCCATCATGTCACTATGGTCTCCTTGGCCTGAAAAATTCCAGTGTGTCACAGTGGCCACTTGGTTCCATGCGCCATATGGTTCTGTTGTGTCACAATGGAGTCCTTGCTTTCTTCATATCAAAACGACACCTTGACTGCATGTGGCCTCGCCTGTTTGTTCAATCATCTTCCATCATGTCACAATCGTCACCTGAGTTTGAAAAAACTCCACTGTGTCACAGTATCTCCATGATTCCACGATGTTCACTTAGGCCGCAATGGAATCCTAGCTTTCGTCATGTCACAGTGCCTGCTTGGCTCCATGTGGCCTTACCTCGGAGTTCAATCATCTTCCATCACGTCACCATAATCTCATTGGCTTGAAAAAGCTCTACAGTGTCACCAGGGCTCCTTAATTCCATGGGGCCTTACCTGTTGGTTCAATCATCTTCCATCATGTCACAATGGACTCCTTGGTCTGAAAAACCTCCACTGTGTCACAGTGGCCGGCCCCTTGGTTCCATGTGGTTCAGTTAGGCCACAGTGGAATCCTTGCTTTCTTCATGTCACAATGCCTCCTTGTCTCCATGTGGCCTTGCCTCTGAGTTCAATCATCTGCCATCATGTCATAATAGTCTCCTTGGACTGAAAAAGCTCTACAGAGTGTCACCATGGCTCCTCCGTTCCATGTGGTCTTACCTGGAGGTGTAATAATCTTCCGTCATGTCACGCTGGTCTCCTTGGTCTGAAAAAGCTCCAATGTGTCACAGTGGCCTCTTGGTTCCATGCGCCAGGTGGTTCTGTTGTGTCACAATGGAGTCCTTGCTTTCTTCATATCAAAACGACACCTTGACTGCATGTGGCCTCGCCTGTTTGTTCAATCATCTTCCATCATGTCACAATCGTCTCCTGAGTTTGAAAAAACTCCAATGTGTCACAGTGTCTCCATGATTCCATGATGTTCACTTAGGCCGCAATGGAATCCTAGCTTTCGTCATGTCACAGTGCCTGCTTGGCTCCATGTGGCCTTACCTCGGAGTTCAATCATCTTCCATCACGTCACCATAATCTCCTTGGCTTGAAAAAGCTCTACAGTGTCACCAGGGCTCCTTAATTCCATGGGGCCTTACCTGTTGGTTCAATCATCTTCCATCATGTCACAATTGACTCCTTGGTCTGAAAAACCTCCACTGTGTCACAGTGGCCGGCCCCTTGGTTCCATGTGGTTCAGTTAGGCCACAGTGGAATCCTTGCTTTCTTCATGTCACAATGCCTCCTTGGCTCCATGTGGCCTTGCCTCTGAGTTCAATCATCTGCCATCATGTCATAATAGTCTCCTTGGACTGAAAAAGCTCTACAGAGTGTCACCATGGCTCCTCCGTTCCATGTGGTCTTACCTGGAGGTGTAATATTCTTCCATCATGTCACGATGGTCTCCTTGGTCTGAAAAAGCTCCAATGTGTCACAGTGGCCTCGTGGTTCCATGCGCCAGGTGGTTCTGTTGTGTCACAATGGAGTCCTTGCTTTCTTCATATCAAAAGGACTCCTTGTCTGCATGTGGCCTTACCTATGAGTTCAATCATCTTCCATCATGTCACAATGGTCTCCTTGGTCGGAAAAACCTCCACTGTGTCACAGAGGCTCCTTGGTTCCATGTGGTTCAGTTAGGCCACAGTGGAATCCTTGCTTTCTTCATGTCACAATGCCTCCTTGGCTCCATGTGGCCTTACCGTCTGAGTTCAATCATCTTCCATCATGTCACAATAATCTCCTTGGTTTGAGAAAGCTACAGAGTGTCACCATGGTGCCATGATTCCATGTGGCCTTACCTGTTGGTTCAATCATCTTCCACCATGTCACAATGATCTCCTTGCTTTCCAAAAGCTCCATTGTGTCACAGTGGCCACTTGGTTCCTTGCAGTTCTGTCATGTCACAATGTTAACCGTGCTTTCTACATGTCAACAATGGCCCTAGGCTCTTTCTGGCCTTACCTGTTGGTTTCAGCATCTTCCATCATGTCACAATGACTCCTTGGTCTCAAAAAGCTCCACTGTGTAACTGTGGCCCCTTGGTTCCATGCGCCATGCGAATCTGTCGTGTCACAATGGAATCCTTGCTTTCTTTGCGTGAAAATGGCTGCTTGGCTTCAAGTGGCCTTACCTGTGTGTTCAATCACTTCCATCATGTCACAATCATCTCCTGAGTTTGAAAAAACCCCACTGTGTCACAGTGGCTCCTTGGTTCCATGTGTTCAGTCAGGCCACAGTGGAATCCTTGCCTTCGTCATGTCACAATGCCTCCTTGGCTCCATGAGGCCTTACCTGTTGGTTTAATCTCCTTCCATCATGTCACAATGGTCTCCTTGGCCTGATTAAATGTTCCAGTGTGTCACAGTGGCCTCTTGTTCCATGCGCCATGTGGTTCTGTTGTGTCACAATTGGAGTCCTTGCTTTCTCCAAATCAAAACGACTCCTTGACTGCATGTGGCCTTACATGTGAGTTTGCTCATCTTCCATCACGTCACAATGGTCTCCTTGGCCTTAAAATCCTCCACTGTGTCACAGTGGCTCCTTGGTTCCATGTGGTTCTGTTAGGCCACAGTGGAATCCTTGCTTTCTTCATGTCACAATGCCTCCTTGTCTCCATGTGGCCTTACCTCTGAGTTCAATCATCTGCCATCATGTCATAACAGTCTCCTTGCATTGCAAAGCTCTACAGTGTCACCCTGGCTCCTGATTTTAATGTATCCTTACCTGTGAGTTCAATCATCTTCCATCATGTCACAATCGTCTCCTGAGTGTGAAAAAACTCCACTGTGTCACAGTGGCTCCTTGGTTCCATGTGGTTCAGTCAGGCCACAGTGGAATCCTTGCCTTCGTCATGTCACAATGCCTCCTTGGCTCCATGAGGCCTTACCTGTTGGTTTAATCTCCTTCCATCATGTCACAATGGTCTCCTTGGCCTGATTAAATGTTCCAGTGTGTCACAGTGGCCTCTTGGTTCCATGCGCCATGTGGTTCTGTTGTGTCACAATGGAGTCCTTGCTTTCTTCAAATCAAAACGACTCCTTGACTGCATGTGGCCTTACATGTGAGTTTGCTCATCTTCCATCACGTCACAATGTCTCCTTGGCCTTAAAATCCTCCACTGTGTCACAGTGAATCCTTGGTTCGATGTGGTTCTATTAGGCACCACTGGAATCCTTGCTTTCTTCATGTCACAATGCCTCCCTGTCTCCATGTGGCCTTGCCTCTGAGTTCAATCATCTGCCATCATGTCATAATAGTCTCCTTGCATTGCAAAGCTCTACAGTGTCACCCTGGCTCCTCATTTTAATGTGGCCTTACCTGTGAGTTCAATCATCTTCCATCATGTCACAATCGTCTCCTGAGTTTGAAAAAACTCCACTGTGTCACAGTGGCTCCTTGGTTCCATGTGGATCAGTCAGGCCACAGTGGAATCCTTGCATCGTCATGTCACAATGCCTCCTTGGCTCCTTGTAGCCTTACCTGTTGGTTTAATCTTCTTCCACCATGTCACAATGGTCTCCTTGGTTTCCAAAAGCTCCATTGTGTCACAGTGGCCCTTTGGTTCCATGCAGTTCTGTCATGTCACAATGTTAACCGTGCTTTCTACATGTCACCATGGCCCTTGGCTCCTTGTGGCCTTACCTGTTGGTTTCAGCATCTTCCATCATGTCACAATGACCCCCTTCGTCTGAAAAAGCTCCACTGTGTAACTGTGGCCCCTTGGTTCCATGCGCCTTGCGGATCTGTCGTGTCACAATGGAATCCTTGCTTTCTTTGCGTGAAAATGGCTGCTTGGCTTCAAGTGGCCTTACCTGTGTGTTCAATCACTTCCATCATGTCACAATCATCTCCTGAGTTTGAAAAAACCCCACTGTGTCACAGTGGCTCCTTGGTTTCAAGAGGTTCACTTAGGCCGCAATGGAATCCTTGCTTTCATCATGTCACAATGCCTCCTTGGCTCCATGAGGCCTTTACATCTGCGTTCAACTATCTTCCATCACGCCACCATAGTCTCCTTGGCTTGAAAAAGCTCTACAGTGTCAACACGGTTTCTTCATTCCATGGGGCCTTACCTATTGGTTTAATCATCTTCCATCATGTCACAATGACTCCTTGGTCCGAAAAACGTCCACTGTGTCACAGTGGCCCCTTGGTTCCACGCGCCATGCGGTTCTGTTATGTCGCAATGGAGTCCTTGCTTTTTTCGTGTCAAAACGACTCCTTGACTGCATGTGGCCTTACCCGTGAGTTTGCTCATCCTCCATCACGTCACAATGGTCTCCTTGGCCTTAAAAACCTCCACTGTGTCACAGTGACTCCTTGGTTCGATGTGGTTCTATTAGGCACCACTGGAATCCTTGCTTTCTTCATGTCACAATGCCTCCTTGGCTCCATTTGGCCTTACCTCTGAGTTCAATCATCTGCCATCATGTCATAATAGTCTCCTTGGATTGCAAAGCTCTACAGTGTCACCCTGGCTCCTGATTTTAATGTATCCTTACCTGTGAGTTCAATCATCTTCCATCATGTCACAATCGTCTCCTGAGTGTGAAAAAACTCCACTGTGTCACAGTGGCTCCTTGGTTCCATGTGGTTCAGTCAGGCCACAGTGGAATCCTTGCCTTCGTCATGTCACAATGCCTCCTTGGCTCCATGTGGCCTTAGCTGTTGGTTTAATCTTCTTCCATCACGTCACAATGGTCTCCTTGGCCTGATTAAATGTTCCAGTGTGTCACAGTGGCCACTTGGTTCCATGCGCCATGTGGTTCTGTTGTGTCACAATGGAGTCCTTGCTTTCTTCATATCAAAACGACACCTTGACTGCATGTGCCTCGCCTGTTTGTTCAATCATCTTCCATCATGTCACAATCGTCTCCTGAGTTTGAAAAAACTCCACTGTGTCACAGTGTCTCCATGATTCCATGATGTTCACTTAGGCCGCAATGGAATCCTAGCTTTCGTCATGTCACAGTGCCTCCTTGGCTCCATGTGGCCTTACCTCGGAGTTCAATCATCTTCCATCACGTCACCATAATCTCATTGGCTTGAAAAAGCTCTACAGTGTCACCAGGGCTCCTTAATTCCATGGGGCCTTACCTGTTGGTTCAATCATCTTCCATCATGTCACAATTGACTCCTTGGTCTGAAAAACCTCCACTGTGTCACAGTGGCCGCCCCTTGGTTCCATGTGGTTCAGTTAGGCCACAGTGGAATCCTTGCTTTCTTCATGTCACAATGCCTCCTTGGCTCCATGTGGCCTTGCCTCTGAGTTCAATCATCTGCCATCATGTCATAATAGTTCTCCTTGGACTGAAAAAGCTCTACAGAGTGTCACCATGGCTCCTCCGTTCCATGTGGTCTTACCTGGAGGTGTAATAATCTTCATCATGTCACGATGGTCTCCTTGGTCTGAAAAAGCTCCAATGTGTCACAGTGGCCTCGTGGTTCCATGCGCCAGGTGGTTCTGTTGTGTCACAATGGAGTCCCTTGCTTTCTTCATATCAAAACGACTCCTTGTCTGCATGTGGCCTTACCTATGAGTTCAATCATCTTCCATCATGTCACAAATGGTCTCCTTGGTCGGAAAAACCTCCACTGTGTCACAGAGGCTCCTTGGTTCCATGTGGTTCAGTTAGGCCACAGTGGAATCCTTGCTTTCTTCATGTCACAATGCCTCCCTTGGCTCCATGTGGCCTTACCTCTGAGTTCAATCATCTTCCATCATGTCACAATAATCTCCTTGGTTTGAGAAAGCTACAGAGTGTCACCATGGTGCCATGATTCCATGTGGCCTTACCCTGTTGGTTCAATCATCTTCCACCATGTCACAATGATCTCCTTGCTTTCCAAAAGCTCCATTGTGTCACAGTGGCCACTTGGTTCCTTGCAGTTCTGTCATGTCACAATGTTAACCGTGCTTTCTACATGTCACAATGGCCCTAGGCTCTTTCTGGCCTTACCTGTTGGTTTCAGCATCTTCCATCATGTCACAATGACTCCTTGGTCTCAAAAAGCTCCACTGTGTAACTGTGGCCCCTTGGTTCCATGCGCCATGCGAATCTGTCGTGTCAACAATGGAATCCTTGCTTTCTTTGCGTGAAAATGGCTGCTTGGCTTCAAGTGGCCTTACCTGTGTGTTCAATCACTTCCATCATGTCACAATCATCTCCTGAGTTTGAAAAAACCCCACTGTGTCACAGTGGCTCCTTGGTTCCATGTGGTTCAGTCAGGCCACAGTGGAATCCTGCCTTCGTCATGTCACAATGCCTCCTTGGCTCCATGAGGCCTTACCTGTTGGTTTAATCTCCTTCCATCATGTCACAATGGTCTCCTTGGCCTGATTAAATGTTCCAGTGTGTCACAGTGGCCTCTTGGTTCCAATGCGCCATGTGGTTCTGTTGTGTCACAATGGAGTCCTTGCTTTCTCCAAATCAAAACGACTCCTTGACTGCATGTGGCCTTACATGTGAGTTTGCTCATCTTCCATCACGTCACAATGGTCTCCTTGGCCTTAAAATCCTCCACTGTGTCACAGTGGCTCCTTGGTTCCATGTGGTTCTGTTAGGCCACAGTGGAATCCTTGCTTTCTTCATGTCACAATGCCTCCTTGTCTCCATGTGGCCTTACCTCTGAGTTCAATCATCTGCCATCATGTCATAACAGTCTCCTTGCATTGCAAAGCTCTACAGTGTCACCCTGGCTCCTGATTTTAATGTATCCTTACCTGTGAGTTCAATCATCTTCCATCATGTCACAATCGTCTCCTGAGTGTGAAAAAACTCCACTGTGTCACAGTGGCTCCTTGGTTCCATGTGGTTCATTCAGGCCACAGTGGAATCCTTGCCTTCGTCATGTCACAATGCCTCCCTTGCTCCATGTGGCCTTAGCTGTTGGTTGAATCTTCTTCATCATGTCACTATGGTCTCCTTGGCCTGAAAAATTCCAGTGTGTCACAGTGGCCACTTGGTTCCATGCGCCATATGGTTCTGTTGTGTCACAATGGAGTCCTTGCTTTCTTCATATCAAAACGACACCTTGACTGCATGTGGCCCTCGCCTGTTTGTTCAATCATCTTCCATCATGTCACAATCGTCTCCTGAGTTTGAAAAAACTCCACTGTGTCACAGTGTCTCCATGATTCCACGATGTTCACTTAGGCCGCAATGGAATCCTAGCTTTCGTCATGTCACAGTGCCTGCTTGCTCCATGTGCCTTACCTCGGAGTTCAATCATCTTCCATCACGTCACCATAATCTCATTGGCTTGAAAAAGCTCTACAGTGTCACCATGGCTCCTTAATTCCATGGGGCCTTACCTGTTGGTTCAATCATCTTCCCATCATGTCACAATGGACTCCTTGGTCTGAAAAACCTCCACTGTGTCACAGTGGCCGGCCCCTTGGTTCCATGTGGTTCAGTTAGGCCACAGTGGAATCCTTGCTTTCTTCATGTCACAATGCTCCTTGTCTCATGTGGCCTTGCCTCTGAGTTCAATCATCTGCCATCATGTCATAATAGTCTCCTTGGACTGAAAAAGCTCTACAGAGTGTCACCATGGCTCCTCCGTTCCATGTGGTCTTACCTGGAGGTGTAATAATCTTCCGTCATGTCACGCTGGTCTCCTTGGTCTGAAAAAGCTCCAATGTGTCACAGTGGCCTCTTGGTTCCATGCGCCAGGTGGTTCTGTTGTGTCACAATGGAGTCCTTGCTTTCTTCATATCAAAACGACACCTTGACTGCATGTGGCCTCGCCTGTTTGTTCAATCATCTTCCATCATGTCACAATCGTCTCCTGAGTTTGAAAAAACTCCACTGTGTCACAGTGTCTCCATGATTCCATGATGTTCACTTAGGCCGCAATGGGAATCCTAGCTTTCGTCATGTCACAGTGCCTGCTTGGCTCCATGTGGCCTTACCTCGGAGTTCAATCATCTTCCATCACGTCACCATAATCTCATTGGCTTGAAAAAGCTCTACAGTGTCACCAGGGCTCCTTAATTCCATGGGGCCTTACCTGTTGGTTCAATCATCTTCCATCATGTCACAATTGACTCCTTGGTCTGAAAAACCTCCACTGTGTCACAGTGGCCGGCCCCTTGGTTCCATGTGGTTCAGTTAGGCCACAGTGGAATCCTTGCTTTCTTCATGTCACAATGCCTCCTTGTCTCCATGTGGCCTTGCCTCTGAGTTCAATCATCTGCCATCATGTCATAATAGTCTCCTTGGACTGAAAAAGCTCTACAGAGTGTCACCATGGCTCCTCCGTTCCATGTGGTCTTACCTGGAGGTGTAATAATCTTCCGTCATGTCACGCTGGTCTCCTTGGTCTGAAAAAGCTCCAATGTGTCACAGTGGCCTCTTGGTTCCATGCGCCAGGTGGTTCTGTTGTGTCACAATGGAGTCCTTGCTTTCTTCATATCAAAACGACACCTTGACTGCATGTGGCCTCGCCTGTTTGTTCAATCATCTTCCATCATGTCACAATCGTCTCCTGAGTTTGAAAAAACTCCACTGTGTCACAGTGTCTCCATGATTCCATGATGTTCACTTAGGCCGCAATGGAATCCCTAGCTTTCGTCATGTCACAGTGCCTGCTTGGCTCCATGTGGCCTTACCTCGGAGTTCAATCATCTTCCATCACGTCACCATAATCTCATTGGCTTGAAAAAGCTCTACAGTGTCACCAGGGCTCCTTAATTCCATGGGGCCTTACCTGTTGGTTCAATCATCTTCCATCATGTCACAATTGACTCCTTGGTCTGAAAAACCTCCACTGTGTCACAGTGGCCGGCCCCTTGGTTCCATGTGGTTCAGTTAGGCCACAGTGGAATCCTTGCTTTCTTCATGTCACAATGCCTCCTGGCTCCATGTGGCCTTGCCTCTGAGTTCAATCATCTGCCATCATGTCATAATAGTCCTCCTTGGACTGAAAAAAGCTCTACAGAGTGTCACCATGGCTCCTCCGTTCCATGTGGTCTTACCTGGAGGTGTAATAATCTTCCATCATGTCACGATGGTCTCCTTGGTCTGAAAAAGCTCCAATGTGTCACAGTGGCCTCGTGGTTCCATGCGCCAGGTGGTTCTGTTGTGTCACAATGGAGTCCTTGCTTTCTTCATATCAAAACGACTCCTTGTCTGCATGTGGCCTTACCTATGAGTTCAATCATCTTCCATCATGTCACAATGGTCTCCTTGGTCGGAAAAACCTCCACTGTGTCACAGAGGCTCCTTGGTTCCATGTGGTTCAGTTAGGCCACAGTGGAATCCTTGCTTTCTTCATGTCACAATGCCTCCTTGGCTCCATGTGGCCTTACCTCTGAGTTCAATCATCTTCCATCATGTCACAATATCTCCTTGGTTTGAGAAAGCTACAGAGTGTCACCATGGTGCCATGATTCCATGTGGCCTTACCTGTTGGTTCAATCATCTTCCACCATGTCACAATGATCTCCTTGCTTTCCAAAAGCTCCATTGTGTCACAGTGGCCACTTGGTTCCTTGCAGTTCTGTCATGTCACAATGTTAACCGTGCTTTCTACATGTCACAATGGCCCTAGGCTCTTTCTGGCCTTACCTGTTGGTTTCAGCATCTTCCATCATGTCACAATGACTCCTTGGTCTCAAAAAGCTCACTGTGTAACTGTGGCCCCTTGGTTCCATGCGCCATGCGAATCTGTCGTGTCACAATGGAATCCTTGCTTTCTTTTGCGTGAAAATGGCTGCTTGGCTTCAAGTGGCCTTACCCTGTGTGTTCAATCACTTCCATCATGTCACAATCATCTCCTGAGTTTGAAAAAACCCCACTGTGTCACAGTGGCTCCTTGGTTCCATGTGGTTCAGTCAGGCCACAGTGGAATCCTTGCCTTTGTCATGTCACAATGCCTCCTTGGCTCCATGAGGCCTTACCTGTTGGTTTAATCTCCTTCCATCATGTCACAATGGTCTCCTTGGCCTGATTAAATGTTCCAGTGTGTCACAGTGGCCTCTTGGTTCCATGCGCCATGTGGTTCTGTTGTGTCACAATGGAGTCCTTGCTTTCTCCAAATCAAAACGACTCCTTGACTGCATGTGGCCTTACATGTGAGTTTGCTCATCTTCCATCACGTCACAATGGTCTCCTTGGCCTTAAAATCCTCCACTGTGTCACAGTGGCTCCTTGGTTCCATGTGGTTCTGTTAGGCCACAGTGGAATCCTTGCTTTCTTCATGTCACAATGCCTCCTTGTCTCCATGTGGCCTTACCTCTGAGTTCAATCATCTGCCATCATGTCATAACAGTCTCCTTGCATTGCAAAGCTCTACAGTGTCACCCTGGCTCCTGATTTTAATGTATCCTTACCTGTGAGTTCAATCATCTCCTATCATGTCACAATCGTCTCCTGAGTGTGAAAAAACTCCACTGTGTCACAGTGGCTCCTAGGTTCCATGTGGTTCATTCAGGCCACAGTGGAATCCTTGCCTTCGTCATGTCACAATGCCTCCCTTGCTCCATGTGGCCTTAGCTGTTGGTTGAATCTTCTTCCATCATGTCACTATGGTCTCCTTGGCCTGAAAAATTCCAGTGTGTCACAGTGGCCACTTGGTTCCATGCGCCATATGGTTCTGTTGTGTCACAATGGAGTCCTTGCTTTCTTCATATCAAAACGACACCTTGACTGCATGTGGCCTCGCCTGTTTGTTCAATCATCTTCCATCATGTCACAATCGTCTCCTGAGTTTGAAAAAACTCCACTGTGTCACAGTGTCTCCATGATTCCACGATGTTCACTTAGGCCGCAATGGAATCCTAGCTTTCGTCATGTCACAGTGCCTGCTTGGCTCCATGTGGCCTTACCTCGGAGTTCAATCATCTTCCATCACGTCACCATAATCTCATTGGCTTGAAAAAGCTCTACAGTGTCACCAGGGCTCCTTAATTCCATGGGGCCTTACCTGTTGGTTCAATCATCTTCCATCATGTCACAATGGACTCCTTGGTCTGAAAAACCTCCACTGTGTCACAGTGGCCGGCCCCTTGGTTCCATGTGGTTCAGTTAGGCCACAGTGGAATCCTTGCTTTCTTCATGTCACAATGCCTCCTTGTCTCCATGTGGCCTTGCCTCTGAGTTCAATCATCTGCCATCATGTCATAATAGTCTCCTTGGACTGAAAAAGCTCTACAGAGTGTCACCATGGCTCCTCCGTTCCATGTGGTCTTACCTGGAGGTGTAATAATCTTCCGTCATGTCACGCTGGTCTCCTTGGTCTGAAAAAGCTCCAATGTGTCACAGTGGCCTCTTGGTTCCATGCGCCAGGTGGTTCTGTTGTGTCACAATGGAGTCCTTGCTTTCTTCATATCAAAACGACACCTTGACTGCATGTGGCCTCGCCTGTTTGTTCAATCATCTTCCATCATGTCACAATCGTCTCCTGAGTTTGAAAAAACTCCACTGTGTCACAGTGTCTCCATGATTCCATGATGTTCACTTAGGCCGCAATGGAATCCTAGCTTTCGTCATGTCACAGTGCCTGCTTGGCTCCAAGTGGCCTTACCTCGGAGTTCAATCATCTTCCATCACGTCACCATAATCTCATTGGCTTGAAAAAGCTCTACAGTGTCACCAGGGCTCCTTAATTCCATGGGGCCTTACCTGTTGGTTCAATCATCTTCCATCATGTCACAATTGACTCCTTGGTCTGAAAAACCTCCACTGTGTCACAGTGGCCGGCCCCTTGGTTCCATGTGGTTCAGTTAGGCCACAGTGGAATCCTTGCTTTCTTCATGTCACAATGCCTCCTTGTCTCCATGTGGCCTTGCCTCTGAGTTCAATCATCTGCCATCATGTCATAATAGTCTCCTTGGACTGAAAAAGCTCTACCAGAGTGTCACCATGGCTCCTCGTTCCAGTGGTCTTACCTGGAGGTGTAATAATCTTCCGTCATGTCACGCTGGTCTCCTTGGTCTGAAAAAGCTCCAATGTGTCACAGTGGCCTCTTGGTTCCATGCGCCAGGTGGTTCTGTTGTGTCACAATGGAGTCCTTGCTTTCTTCATATCAAAACGACACCTTGACTGCATGTGGCCTCGCCTGTTTGTTCAATCATCTTCCATCATGTCACAATCGTCTCCTGAGTTTGAAAAACTCCACTGTGTCACAGTGTCTCCATGATTCCATGATGTTCACTTAGGCCGCAATGGAATCCTAGCTTTCGTCATGTCACAGTGCCTGCTTGGCTCCATGTGGCCTTACCTCGGAGTTCAATCATCTTCCATCACGTCACCATAATCTCATTGGCTTGAAAAAGCTCTACAGTGTCACCAGGGCTCCTTAATTCCATGGGGCCTTACCTGTTTGGTTCAATCATCTTCCATCATGTCACAATTGACTCCTTGGTCTGAAAAACCTCCACTGTGTCACAGTGGCCGGCCCCCTTGGTTCCATGTGGTTCAGTTAGGCCACAGTGGAATCCTTGCTTTCTTCATGTCACAATGCCTCCTTGGCTCCATGTGGCCCTTGCCTCTGAGTTCAATCATCTGCCATCATGTCATAATAGTCTCCTTGGACTGAAAAAGCTCTACAGAGTGTCACCATGGCTCCTCCGTTCCATGTGGTCTTACCTGGAGGTGTAATAATCTTCCATCATGTCACGATGGTCTCCTTGGTCTGAAAAAGCTCCAATGTGTCACAGTGGCCTCGTGGTTCCATGCGCCAGGTGGTTCTGTTGTGTCACAATGGAGTCCTTGCTTTCTTCATATCAAAACGACTCCTTGTCTGCATGTGGCCTTACCTATGAGTTCAATCATCTTCCATCATGTCACAATGGTCTCCTTGGTCGGAAAAACCTCCACTGTGTCACAGAGGCTCCTTGGTTCCATGTGGTTCAGTTAGGCCACAGTGGAATCCTTGCTTTCTTCATGTCACAATGCCTCCTTGGCTCCATGTGGCCTTACCTCTGAGTTCAATCATCTTCCATCATGTCACAATAATCTCCTTGGTTTGAGAAAGCTACAGAGTGTCACCATGGTGCCATGATTCCATGTGGCCTTACCTGTTGGTTCAATCATCTTCCACCATGTCACAATGATCTCCTTGCTTTCCAAAAGCTCCATTGTGTCACAGTGGCCACTTGGTTCCTTGCAGTTCTGTCATGTCACAATGTTAACCGTGCTTTCTACATGTCACAATGGCCCTAGGCTCTTTCTGGCCTTACCTGTTGGTTTCAGCATCTTCCATCATGTCACAATGACTCCTTGGTCTCAAAAAGCTCCACTGTGTAACTGTGGCCCCTTGGTTCCATGCGCCATGCGAATCTGTCGTGTCACAATGGAATCCTTGCTTTCTTTGCGTGAAAATGGCTGCTTGGCTTCAAGTGGCCTTACCTGTGTGTTCAATCACTTCCATCATGTCACAATCATCTCCTGAGTTTGAAAAAACCCCACTGTGTCACAGTGGCTCCTTGGTTCCATGTGGTTCAGTCAGGCCACAGTGGAATCCTTGCCTTTGTCATGTCACAATGCCTCCTTGGCTCCATGAGGCCTTACCTGTTGGTTTAATCTCCTTCCATCATGTCACAATGGTCTCCTTGGCCTGATTAAATGTTCCAGTGTGTCACAGTGGCCTCTTGGTTCCATGCGCCATGTGGTTCTGTTGTGTCACAATGGAGTCCTTGCTTTCTCCAAATCAAAACGACTCCTTGACTGCATGTGGCCTTACATGTGAGTTTGCTCATCTTCCATCACGTCACAATGGTCTCCTTGGCCTTAAAATCCTCCACTGTGTCACAGTGGCTCCTTGGTTCCATGTGGTTCTGTTAGGCCACAGTGGAATCCTTGCTTTCTTCATGTCACAATGCCTCCTTGTCTCCATGTGGCCTTACCTCTGAGTTCAATCATCTGCCATCATGTCATAACAGTCTCCTTGCATTGCAAAGCTCTACAGTGTCACCCTGGCTCCTGATTTTAATGTATCCTTACCTGTGAGTTCAATCATCTCCTATCATGTCACAATCGTCTCCTGAGTGTGAAAAAACTCCACTGTGTCACAGTGGCTCCTAGGTTCCATGTGGTTCATTCAGGCCACAGTGGAATCCTTGCCTTCGTCATGTCACAATGCCTCCCTTGCTCCATGTGGCCTTAGCTGTTGGTTGAATCTTCTTCCATCATGTCACTATGGTCTCCTTGGCCTGAAAAATTCCAGTGTGTCACAGTGGCCACTTGGTTCCATGCGCCATATGGTTCTGTTGTGTCACAATGGAGTCCTTGCTTTCTTCATATCAAAACGACACCTTGACTGCATGTGGCCTCGCCTGTTTGTTCAATCATCTTCCATCATGTCACAATCGTCTCCTGAGTTTGAAAAAACTCCACTGTGTCACAGTGTCTCCATGATTCCACGATGTTCACTTAGGCCGCAATGGAATCCTAGCTTTCGTCATGTCACAGTGCCTGCTTGGCTCCATGTGGCCTTACCTCGGAGTTCAATCATCTTCCATCACGTCACCATAATCTCATTGGCTTGAAAAAGCTCTACAGTGTCACCAGGGCTCCTTAATTCCATGGGGCCTTACCTGTTGGTTCAATCATCTTCCATCATGTCACAATGGACTCCTTGGTCTGAAAAACCTCCACTGTGTCACAGTGGCCGGCCCCTTGGTTCCATGTGGTTCAGTTAGGCCACAGTGGAATCCTTGCTTTCTTCATGTCACAATGCCTCCTTGGCTCCATGTGGCCTTGCCTCTGAGTTCAATCATCTGCCATCATGTCATAATAGTCTCCTTGGACTGAAAAAGCTCTACAGAGTGTCACCATGGCTCCTCCGTTCCATGTGGTCTTACCTGGAGGTGTAATAATCTTCCGTCATGTCACGCTGGTCTCCTTGGTCTGAAAAAGCTCCAATGTGTCACAGTGGCCTCTTGGTTCCATGCGCCAGGTGGTTCTGTTGTGTCACAATGGAGTCCTTGCTTTCTTCATATCAAAACGACACCTTGACTGCATGTGGCCTCGCCTGTTTGTTCAATCATCTTCCATCATGTCACAATCGTCTCCTGAGTTTGAAAAAACTCCAATGTGTCACAGTGTCTCCATGATTCCATGATGTTCACTTAGGCCGCAATGGAATCCTAGCTTTCGTCATGTCACAGTGCCTCCTTGGCTCCATGTGGCCTTACCTCGGAGTTCAATCCTCTTCCATCACGTCACCATAATCTCCTTGGCTTGAAAAAGCTCTACAGTGTCACCAGGGCTCCTTAATTCCATGGGGCCTTACCTGTTGGTTCAATCATCTTCCATCATGTCACAATTGACTCCTTGGTCTGAAAAACCTCCACTGTGTCACAGTGGCCGGCCCCTTGGTTCCATGTGGTTCAGTTAGGCCACAGTGGAATCCTTGCTTTCTTCATGTCACAATGCCTCCTTGGCTCCATGTGGCCTTGCCTCTGAGTTCAATCATCTGCCATCATGTCATAATAGTCTCCTTGGACTGAAAAAGCTCTACAGAGTGTCACCATGGCTCCTCCGTTCCATGTGGTCTTACCTGGAGGTGTAATATTCTTCCATCATGTCACGATGGTCTCCTTGGTCTGAAAAAGCTCCAATGTGTCACAGTGGCCTCGTGGTTCCATGCGCCAGGTGGTTCTGTTGTGTCACAATGGAGTCCTTGCTTTCTTCATATCAAAAGGACTCCTTGTCTGCATGTGGCCTTACCTATGAGTTCAATCATCTTCCATCATGTCACAATGGTCTCCTTGGTCGGAAAAAACCTCCACTGTGTCACAGAGGCTCCTTGGTTCCATGTGGTTCAGTTAGGCCACAGTGGAATCCTTGCTTTCTTCATGTCACAATGCCTCCTTGGCTCCATGTGGCCTTGCCTCTGAGTTCAATCATCTGCCATCATGTCATAATAGTTTTCTTGGACTGAAAAAGCTCTACAGAGTGTCACCATGGCTCCTCCGTTCCATGTGGTCTTACCTGGAGGTGTAATAATCTTCCGTCATGTCACGATGGTCTCCTTGGTCTGAAAAAGCTCCAATGTGTCACAGTGGCCTCTTGGTTCCATGCGCCAGGTGGTTCTGTTGTGTCACAATGGAGTCCTTGCTTTCTTCATATCAAAACGACTCCTTGTCTGCATGTGGCCTTACCTATGAGTTCAATCATCTTCCATCATGTCACAATGGTCTCCTTGGTCGGAAAAACCTCCACTGTGTCACAGAGGCTCCTTGGTTCCATGTGGTTCAGTTAGGCCACAGTGGAATCCTTGCTTTCTTCATGTCACAATGCCTCCTTGGCTCCATGTGGCCTTACCTCTGAGTTCAATCATCTTCCATCATGTCACAATAATCTCCTTGGTTTGAGAAAGCTACAGAGTGTCACCATGGTGCCATGATTCCATGTGGCCTTACCTGTTGGTTCAATCATCTTCCACCATGTCACAATGATCTCCTTGCTTTCCAAAAGCTCCATTGTGTCACAGTGGCCCCTTGGTTCCATGCAGTTCTGTCATGTCACAATGTTAACCGTGCTTTCTACATGTCACAATGGCCCTAGGCTCTTTCTGGCCTTACCTGTTGGTTTCAGCATCTTCCATCATGTCACAATGACTCCTTGGTCTCAAAAAGCTCCACTGTGTAACTGTGGCCCCTTGGTTCCATGCGCCATGCGAATCTGTCGTGTCACAATGGAATCCTTGCTTTCTTTGCGTGAAAATGGCTGCTTGGCTTCAAGTGGCCTTACCTGTGTGTTCAATCACTTCCAATCATGTCACAATCATCTCCTGAGTTTGAAAAAACCCCACTGTGTCACAGTGGCTCCTTGGTTCCATGTGGTTCAGTCAGGCCACAGTGGAATTCTTGCCTTCGTCATGTCACAATGCCTCCTTGGCTCCATGAGGCCTTACCTGTTGGTTTAATCTCCTTCCATCATGTCACAATGGTCTCCTTGGTCTGAAAAAGTTCCAGTGTGTCACAGTGGCCTCTTGGTTCCATGCGCCATGTGGTTCTGTTGTGTCACAATGGAGTCCTTGCTTTCTTCAAATCAAAACGACTCCTTGGCTGCATGTGGCCTTACATGTGAGTTTGCTCATCTTCCATCACGTCACAATGGTCTCCTTGGCCTTAAAATCCTCCACTGTGTCACAGTGAATCCTTGGTTCGATGTGGTTCTATTAGGCACCACTGGAATCCTTGCTTTCTTCATGTCACAATGCCTCCCTGTCTCCATGTGGCCTTGCCTCTGAGTTCAATCATCTGCCATCATGTCATAATAGTCTCCTTGCATTGCAAAGCTCTACAGTGTCACCCTGGCTCCTCATTTTAATGTGGCCTTACCTGTGAGTTCAATCATCTTCCATCATGTCACAATCGTCTCCTGAGTTTGAAAAAACTCCACTGTGTCACAGTGGCTCCTTGGTTCCATGTGGATCAGTCAGGCCACAGTGGAATCCTTGCCTTCGTCATGTCACAATGCCTCCTTGGCTCCTTGTAGCCTTACCTGTTGGTTTAATCTTCTTCCACCATGTCACAATGGTCTCCTTGGTTTCCAAAAGCTCCATTGTGTCACAGTGGCCCTTTGGTTCCATGCAGTTCTGTCATGTCACAATGTTAACCGTGCTTTCTACATGTCACCATGGCCCTTGGCTCCTTGTGGCCTTACCTGTTGGTTTCAGCATCTTCCATCATGTCACAATGACCCCTTCGTCTGAAAAAGCTCCACTGTGTAACTGTGGCCCCTTGGTTCCATGCGCCTTGCGGATCTGTCGTGTCACAATGGAATCCTTGCTTTCTTTGCGTGAAAATGGCTGCTTGGCTTCAAGTGGCCTTACCTGTGTGTTCAATCACTTCCATCATGTCACAATCATCTCCTGAGTTTGAAAAAACCCCACTGTGTCACAGTGGCTCCTTGGTTTCAAGAGGTTCACTTAGGCCGCAATGGAATCCTTGCTTTCATCATGTCACAATGCCTCCTTGGCTCCATGAGGCCTTTACATCTGCGTTCAACTATCTTCCATCATGCCACCATAGTCTCCTTGGCTTGAAAAAGCTCTACAGTGTCAACACGGTTTCTTCATTCCATGGGGCCTTACCTATTGGTTTAATCATCTTCCATCATGTCACAATGACTCCTTGGTCCGAAAAACGTCCACTGTGTCACAGTGGCCCCTTGGTTCCACGCGCTATGCGGTTCTGTTATGTCGCAATGGAGTCCTTGCTTTTTTCGTGTCAAAACGACTCCTTGACTGCATGTGGCCTTACCTGTGAGTTTGCTCATCCTCCATCACGTCACAATGGTCTCCTTGGCCTTAAAAACCTCCACTGTGTCACAGTGACTCCTTGGTTCGATGTGGTTCTATTAGGCACCACTGGAATCCTTGCTTTCTTCATGTCACAATGCCTCCTTGGCTCCATTTGGCCTTACCTCTGAGTTCAATCATCTGCCATCATGTCATAATAGTCCTCCTTGAATTGCAAAGCTCTACAGTGTCACCCTGGCTCCTGATTTTAATGTATCCTTACCTGTGAGTTCAATCATCTTCCATCATGTCACAATCGTCTCCTGAGTGTGAAAAAACTCCACTGTGTCACAGTGGCTCCTTGGTTCCATGTGGTTCAGTCAGGCCACAGTGGAATCCTTGCCTTCGTCATGTCACAATGCCTCCTTGGCTCCATGTGGCCTTAGCTGTTGGTTTAATCTTCTTCCATCACGTCACAATGGTCTCCTTGGCCTGATTAAATGTTCCAGTGTGTCACAGTGGCCACTTGGTTCCATGCGCCATGTGGTTCTGTTGTGTCACAATGGAGTCCTTGCTTTCTTCATATCAAAACGACACCTTGACTGCATGTGGCCTCGCCTGTTTGTTCAATCATCTTCCATCATGTCACAATCGTCTCCTGAGTTTGAAAAAACTCCACTGTGTCACAGTGGCTCCATGGTTCCACGATGTTCACTTAGGCCGCAATGGAATCCTAGCTTTCGTCATGTCACAGTGCCTGCTTGGCTCCATGTGGCCTCACCTCGGAGTTCAATCATCTTCCATCACGTCACCATAATCTCCTTGGCTTGAAAAAGCTCTACAGTGTCACCAGGGCTCCTTAATTCCATGGGGCCTTACCTGTTGGTTCAATCATCTTCCATCATGTCACAATGGACTCCTTGGTCTGAAAAACCTCCACTGTGTCACAGTGGCCGGCCCCTTGGTTCCATGTGGTTCAGTTAGGCCACAGTGGAATCCTTGCTTTCTTCATGTCACAATGCCTCCTTGGCTCCATGTGGCCTTGCCTCTGAGTTCAATCATCTTCCATCATGTCATAATAGTCTCCTTGGACTGAAAAAGCTCTACAGAGTGTCACCATGGCTCCTCCGTTCCATGTGGTCTTACCTGGAGGTGTAATAATCTTCCGTCATGTCACGATGGTCTCCTTGGTCTGAAAAAGCTCCAATGTGTCACAGTGGCCTCTTGGTTCCATGCGCCAGGTGGTTCTGTTGTGTCACAATGGAGTCCTTGCTTTCTTCATATCAAAACGACTCCTTGTCTGCATGTGGCCTTACCTATGAGTTCAATCATCTTCCATCATGTCACAATGGTCTCCTTGGTCGGAAAAACCTCCACTGTGTCACAGAGGCTCCTTGGTTCCATGTGGTTCAGTTAGGCCACAGTGGAATCCTTGCTTTCTTCATGTCACAATGCCTCCTTGGCTCCATGTGGCCTTACCTCTGAGTTCAATCATCTTCCATCATGTCACAATAATCTCCTTGGTTTGAGAAAGCTACAGAGTGTCACCATGGTGCCATGATTCCATGTGGCCTTACCTGTTGGTTCAATCATCTTCCACCATGTCACAATGATCTCCTTGCTTTCCAAAAGCTCCATTGTGTCACAGTGGCCCCTTGGTTCCATGCAGTTCTGTCATGTCACAATGTTAACCGTGCTTTCTACATGTCACAATGGCCCTAGGCTCTTTCTGGCCTTACCTGTTGGTTTCAGCATCTTCCATCATGTCACAATGACTCCTTGGTCTCAAAAAGCTCCACTGTGTAACTGTGGCCCCTTGGTTCCATGCGCCATGCGAATCTGTCGTGTCACAATGGAATCCTTGCTTTCTTTGCGTGAAAATGGCTGCTTGGCTTCAAGTGGCCTTACCTGTGTGTTCAATCACTTCCATCATGTCACAATCATCTCCTGAGTTTGAAAAAACCCCACTGTGTCACAGTGGCTCCTTGGTTCCATGTGGTTCAGTCAGGCCACAGTGGAATTCTTGCCTTCGTCATGTCACAATGCCTCCTTGGCTCCATGAGGCCTTACCTGTTGGTTTAATCTCCTTCCATCATGTCACAATGGTCTCCTTGGTCTGAAAAAGTTCCAGTGTGTCACAGCGGCCTGTTGGTTCCATGCGCCATGTGGTTCTGTTGTGTCACAATGGAGTCCTTGCTTTCTTCAAATCAAAACGACTCCTTGGCTGCATGTGGCCTTACATGTGAGTTTGCTCATCTTCCATCACGTCACAATGGTCTCCTTGGCCTTAAAATCCTCCACTGTGTCACAGTGAATCCTTGGTTCGATGTGGTTCTATTAGGCACCACTGGAATCCTTGCTTTCTTCATGTCACAATGCCTCCCTGTCTCCATGTGGCCTTGCCTCTGAGTTCAATCATCTGCCATCATGTCATAATAGTCTCCTTGCATTGCAAAGCTCTACAGTGTCACCCTGGCTCCTCATTTTAATGTGGCCTTACCTGTGAGTTCAATCATCTTCCATCATGTCACAATCGTCTCCTGAGTTTGAAAAAACTCCACTGTGTCACAGTGGCTCCTTGGTTCCATGTGGATCAGTCAGGCCACAGTGGAATCCTTGCCTTCGTCATGTCACAATGCCTCCTTGGCTCCTTGTAGCCTTACCTGTTGGTTTAATCTTCTTCCACCATGTCACAATGGTCTCCTTGGTTTCCAAAAGCTCCATTGTGTCACAGTGGCCCTTTGGTTCCATGCAGTTCTGTCATGTCACAATGTTAACCGTGCTTTCTACATGTCACCATGGCCCTTGGCTCCTTGTGGCCTTACCTGTTGGTTTCAGCATCTTCCATCATGTCACAATGACCCCTTCGTCTGAAAAAGCTCCACTGTGTAACTGTGGCCCCTTGGTTCCATGCGCCTTGCGGATCTGTCGTGTCACAATGGAATCCTTGCTTTCTTTGCGTGAAAATGGCTGCTTGGCTTCAAGTGGCCTTACCTGTGTGTTCAATCACTTCCATCATGTCACAATCATCTCCTGAGTTTGAAAAACCCCACTGTGTCACAGTGGCTCCTTGGTTTCAAGAGGTTCACTTAGGCCGCAATGGAATCCTTGCTTTCATCATGTCACAATGCCTCCTTGGCTCCATGAGGCCTTTACATCTGCGTTCAACTATCTTCCATCATGCCACCATAGTCTCCTTGGCTTGAAAAAGCTCTACAGTGTCAACACGGTTTCTTCATTCCATGGGGCCTTACCTATTGGTTTAATCATCTTCCATCATGTCACAATGACTCCTTGGTCCGAAAAACGTCCACTGTGTCACAGTGGCCCCTTGGTTCCACGCGCTATGCGGTTCTGTTATGTCGCAATGGAGTCCTTGCTTTTTTCGTGTCAAAACGACTCCTTGACTGCATGTGGCCTTACCTGTGAGTTTGCTCATCCTCCATCACGTCACAATGGTCTCCTTGGCCTTAAAAACCTCCACTGTGTCACAGTGACTCCTTGGTTCGATGTGGTTCTATTAGGCACCACTGGAATCCTTGCTTTCTTCATGTCACAATGCCTCCTTGGCTCCATTTGGCCTTACCTCTGAGTTCAATCATCTGCCATCATGTCATAATAGTCTCCTTGAATTGCAAAGCTCTACAGTGTCACCCTGGCTCCTGATTTTAATGTATCCTTACCTGTGAGTTCAATCATCTTCCATCATGTCACAATCGTCTCCTGAGTGTGAAAAAACTCCACTGTGTCACAGTGGCTCCTTGGTTCCATGTGGTTCAGTCAGGCCACAGTGGAATCCTTGCCTTCGTCATGTCACAATGCCTCCTTGGCTCCATGTGGCCTTAGCTGTTGGTTTAATCTTCTTCCATCACGTCACAATGGTCTCCTTGGCCTGATTAAATGTTCCAGTGTGTCACAGTGGCCACTTGGTTCCATGCGCCATGTGGTTCTGTTGTGTCACAATGGAGTCCTTGCTTTCTTCATATCAAAACGACACCTTGACTGCATGTGGCCTCGCCTGTTTGTTCAATCATCTTCCATCATGTCACAATCGTCTCCTGAGTTTGAAAAAACTCCACTGTGTCACAGTGTCTCCATGATTCCACGATGTTCACTTAGGCCGCAATGGAATCCTAGCTTTCGTCATGTCACAGTGCCTGCTTGGCTCCATGTGGCCTTACCTCGGAGTTCAATCATCTTCCATCACGTCACCATAATCTCCTTGGCTTGAAAAAGCTCTACAGTGTCACCAGGGCTCCTTAATTCCATGGGGCCTTACCTGTTGGTTCAATCATCTTCCATCATGTCACAATGGACTCCTTGGTCTGAAAAACCTCCACTGTGTCACAGTGGCCGGCCCCTTGGTTCCATGTGGTTCAGTTAGGCCACAGTGGAATCCTTGCTTTCTTCATGTCACAATGCCTCCTTGGCTCCATGTGGCCTTGCCTCTGAGTTCAATCATCTGCCATCATGTCATAATAGTCTCCTTGGACTGAAAAAGCTCTACAGAGTGTCACCATGGCTCCTCCGTTCCATGTGGTCTTACCTGGAGGTGTAATAATCTTCCGTCATGTCACGATGGTCTCCTTGGTCTGAAAAAGCTCCAATGTGTCACAGTGGCCTCTTGGTTCCATGCGCCAGGTGGTTCTGTTGTGTCACAATGGAGTCCTTGCTTTCTTCATATCAAAACGACTCCTTGTCTGCATGTGGCCTTACCTATGAGTTCAATCATCTTCCATCATGTCACAATGGTCTCCTTGGTCGGAAAAACCTCCACTGTGTCACAGAGGCTCCTTGGTTCCATGTGGTTCAGTTAGGCCACAGTGGAATCCTTGCTTTCTTCATGTCACAATGCCTCCTTGGCTCCATGTGGCCTTACCTCTGAGTTCAATCATCTTCCATCATGTCACAATAATCTCCTTGGTTTGAGAAAGCTACAGAGTGTCACCATGGTGCCATGATTCCATGTGGCCTTACCTGTTGGTTCAATCATCTTCCACCATGTCACAATGGTCTCCTTGCTTTCCAAAAGCTCCATTGTGTCACAGTGGCCCCTTGGTTCCATGCAGTTCTGTCATGTCACAATGTTAACCGTGCTTTCTACATGTCACAATGGCCCTAGGCTCTTTCTGGCCTTACCTGTTGGTTTCAGCATCTTCCATCATGTCACAATGACTCCTTGGTCTCAAAAAGCTCCACTGTGTAACTGTGGCCCCTTGGTTCCATGTGCCATGCGAATCTGTCGTGTCACAATGGAATCCTTGCTTTCTTTGCGTGAAAATGGCTGCTTGGCTTCAAGTGGCCTTACCTGTGTGTTCAATCACTTCCATCATGTCACAATCATCTCCTGAGTTTGAAAAAACCCCACTGTGTCACAGTGGCTCCTTGGTTCCATGTGGTTCAGTCAGGCCACAGTGGAATTCTTGCCTTCGTCATGTCACAATGCCTCCTTGGCTCCATGAGGCCTTACCTGTTGGTTTAATCTCCTTCCATCATGTCACAATGGTCTCCTTGGTCTGAAAAAGTTCCAGTGTGTCACAGCGGCCTGTTGGTTCCATGCGCCATGTGGTTCTGTTGTGTCACAATGGAGTCCTTGCTTTCTTCAAATCAAAACGACTCCTTGGCTGCATGTGGCCTTACATGTGAGTTTGCTCATCCTCCATCACGTCACAATGGTCTCCTTGGCCTTAAAATCCTCCACTGTGTCACAGTGAATCCTTGGTTCGATGTGGTTCTATTAGGCACCACTGGAATCCTTGCTTTCTTCATGTCACAATGCCTCCCTGTCTCCATGTGGCCTTGCCTCTGAGTTCAATCATCTGCCATCATGTCATAATAGTCTCCTTGCATTGCAAAGCTCTACAGTGTCACCCTGGCTCCTCATTTTAATGTGGCCTTACCTGTGAGTTCAATCATCTTCCATTATGTCACAATCGTCTCCTGAGTTTGAAAAAACTCCACTGTGTCACAGTGGCTCCTTGGTTTCAAGAGGTTCACTTAGGCCGCAATGGAATCCTTGCTTTCATCATGTCACAATGCCTCCTTGGCTCCATGAGGCCTTTACATCTGCGTTCAACTATCTTCCATCACGCCACCATAGTCTCCTTGGCTTGAAAAAGCTCTACAGTGTCAACACGGTTTCTTCATTCCATGGGGCCTTACCTATTGGTTTAATCATCTTCCATCATGTCACAATGACTCCTTGGTCCGAAAAACGTCCACTGTGTCACAGTGGCCCCTTGGTTCCACGCGCCATGCGGTTCTGTTATGTCGCAATGGAGTCCTTGCTTTTTTCGTGTCAAAACGACTCCTTGACTGCATGTGGCCTTACCTGTGAGTTTGCTCATCCTCCATCACGTCACAATGGTCTCCTTGGCCTTAAAAACCTCCACTGTGTCACAGTGACTCCTTGGTTCGATGTGGTTCTATTAGGCACCACTGGAATCCTTGCTTTCTTCATGTCACAATGCCTCCTTGGCTCCATTTGGCCTTACCTCTGAGTTCAATCATCTGCCATCATGTCATAATAGTCTCCTTGAATTGCAAAGCTCTACAGTGTCACCCTGGCTCCTGATTTTAATGTATCCTTACCTGTGAGTTCAATCATCTTCCATCATGTCACAATCGTCTCCTGAGTGTGAAAAAACTCCACTGTGTCACAGTGGCTCCTTGGTTCCATGTGGTTCAGTCAGGCCACAGTGGAATCCTTGCCTTCGTCATGTCACAATGCCTCCTTGGCTCCATGTGGCCTTAGCTGTTGGTTTAATCTTCTTCCATCACGTCACAATGGTCTCCTTGGCCTGATTAAATGTTCCAGTGTGTCACAGTGGCCACTTGGTTCCATGCGCCATGTGGTTCTGTTGTGTCACAATGGAGTCCTTGCTTTCTTCATATCAAAACGACACCTTGACTGCATGTGGCCTCGCCTGTTTGTTCAATCATCTTCCATCATGTCACAATCGTCTCCTGAGTTTGAAAAAACTCCACTGTGTCACAGTGGCTCCATGGTTCCATGATGTTCACTTAGGCCGCAATGGAATCCTAGCTTTCGTCATGTCACAGTGCCTGCTTGGCTCCATGTGGCCTCACCTCGGAGTTCAATCATCTTCCATCACGTCACCATAATCTCCTTGGCTTGAAAAAGCTCTACAGTGTCACCAGGGCTCCTTAATTCCATGGGGCCTTACCTATTGGTTCAATCATCTTCCATCATGTCACAATTGACTCCTTGGTCTGAAAAACCTCCACTGTGTCACAGTGGCCGGCCCCTTGGTTCCATGTGGTTCAGTTAGGCCACAGTGGAATCCTTGCTTTCTTCATGTCACAATGCCTCCTTGGCTCCATGTGGCCTTGCCTCTGAGTTCAATCATCTGCCATCATGTCATAATAGTCTCCTTGGACTGAAAAAGCTCTACAGAGTGTCACCATGGCTCCTCCGTTCCATGTGGTCTTACCTGGAGGTGTAATAATCTTCCGTCATGTCACGATGGTCTCCTTGGTCTGAAAAAGCTCCAATGTGTCACAGTGGCCTCTTGGTTCCATGCGCCAGGTGGTTCTGTTGTGTCACAATGGAGTCCTTGCTTTCTTCATATCAAAACGACTCCTTGTCTGCATGTGGCCTTACCTATGAGTTCAATCATCTTCCATCATGTCACAATGGTCTCCTTGGTCGGAAAAACCTCCACTGTGTCACAGAGGCTCCTTGGTTCCATGTGGTTCAGTTAGGCCACAGTGGAATCCTTGCTTTCTTCATGTCACAATGCCTCCTTGGCTCCATGTGGCCTTACCTCTGAGTTCAATCATCTTCCATCATGTCACAATAATCTCCTTGGTTTGAGAAAGCTACAGAGTGTCACCATGGTGCCATGATTCCATGTGGCCTTACCTGTTGGTTCAATCATCTTCCACCATGTCACAATGATCTCCTTGCTTTCCAAAAGCTCCATTGTGTCACAGTGGCCCCTTGGTTCCATGCAGTTCTGTCATGTCACAATGTTAACCGTGCTTTCTACATGTCACAATGGCCCTAGGCTCTTTCTGGCCTTACCTGTTGGTTTCAGCATCTTCCATCATGTCACAATGACTCCTTGGTCTCAAAAAGCTCCACTGTGTAACTGTGGCCCCTTGGTTCCATGCGCCATGCGAATCTGTCGTGTCACAATGGAATCCTTGCTTTCTTTGCGTGAAAATGGCTGCTTGGCTTCAAGTGGCCTTACCTGTGTGTTCAATCACTTCCATCATGTCACAATCATCTCCTGAGTTTGAAAAAACCCCACTGTGTCACAGTGGCTCCTTGGTTCCATGTGGTTCAGTCAGGCCACAGTGGAATTCTTGCCTTCGTCATGTCACAATGCCTCCTTGGCTCCATGAGGCCTTACCTGTTGGTTTAATCTCCTTCCATCATGTCACAATGGTCTCCTTGGTCTGAAAAAGTTCCAGTGTGTCACAGTGGCCTCTTGGTTCCATGCGCCATGTGGTTCTGTTGTGTCACAATGGAGTCCTTGCTTTCTTCAAATCAAAACGACTCCTTGGCTGCATGTGGCCTTACATGTGAGTTTGCTCATCTTCCATCACGTCACAATGGTCTCCTTGGCCTTAAAATCCTCCACTGTGTCACAGTGACTCCTTGGTTCGATGTGGTTCTATTAGGCACCACTGGAATCCTTGCTTTCTTCATGTCACAATGCCTCCCTGTCTCCATGTGGCCTTGCCTCTGAGTTCAATCATCTGCCATCATGTCATAATAGTCTCCTTGCATTGCAAAGCTCTACAGTGTCACCCTGGCTCCTCATTTTAATGTGGCCTTACCTGTGAGTTCAATCATCTTCCATCATGTCACAATCGTCTCCTGAGTTTGAAAAAACTCCACTGTGTCACAGTGGCTCCTTGGTTCCATGTGGATCAGTCAGGCCACAGTGGAATCCTTGCCTTCGTCATGTCACAATGCCTCCTTGGCTCCTTGTAGCCTTACCTGTTGGTTTAATCTTCTTCCACCATGTCACAATGGTCTCCTTGGTTTCCAAAAGCTCCATTGTGTCACAGTGGCCCTTTGGTTCCATGCAGTTCTGTCATGTCACAATGTTAACCGTGCTTTCTACATGTCACCATGGCCCTTGGCTCCTTGTGGCCTTACCTGTTGGTTTCAGCATCTTCCATCATGTCACAATGACCCCTTCGTCTGAAAAAGCTCCACTGTGTAACTGTGGCCCCTTGGTTCCATGCGCCTTGCGGATCTGTCGTGTCACAATGGAATCCTTGTTTTCTTTGCGTGAAAATGGCTGCTTGGCTTCAAGTGGCCTTACCTGTGTGTTCAATCACTTCCATCATGTCACAATCATCTCCTGAGTTTGAAAAAACCCCACTGTGTCACAGTGGCTCCTTGGTTTCAAGAGGTTCACTTAGGCCGCAATGGAATCCTTGCTTTCATCATGTCACAATGCCTCCTTGGCTCCATGAGGCCTTTACATCTGCGTTCAACTATCTTCCATCACGCCACCATAGTCTCCTTGGCTTGAAAAAGCTCTACAGTGTCAACACGGTTTCTTCATTCCATGGGGCCTTACCTATTGGTTTAATCATCTTCCATCATGTCACAATGACTCCTTGGTCCGAAAAACGTCCACTGTGTCACAGTGGCCCCTTGGTTCCACGCGCTATGCGGTTCTGTTATGTCGCAATGGAGTCCTTGCTTTTTTCGTGTCAAAACGACTCCTTGACTGCATGTGGCCTTACCTGTGAGTTTGCTCATCCTCCATCACGTCACAATGGTCTCCTTGGCCTTAAAAACCTCCACTGTGTCACAGTGACTCCTTGGTTCGATGTGGTTCTATTAGGCACCACTGGAATCCTTGCTTTCTTCATGTCACAATGCCTCCTTGGCTCCATTTGGCCTTACCTCTGAGTTCAATCATCTGCCATCATGTCATAATAGTCTCCTTGAATTGCAAAGCTCTACAGTGTCACCCTGGCTCCTGATTTTAATGTATCCTTACCTGTGAGTTCAATCATCTTCCATCATGTCGCAATCGTCTCCTGAGTGTGAAAAAACTCCACTGTGTCACAGTGGCTCCTTGGTTCCATGTGGTTCAGTCAGGCCACAGTGGAATCCTTGCCTTCGTCATGTCACAATGCCTCCTTGGCTCCATGTGGCCTTAGCTGTTGGTTTAATCTTCTTCCATCACGTCACAATGGTCTCCTTGGCCTGATTAAATGTTCCAGTGTGTCACAGTGGCCACTTGGTTCCATGCGCCATGTGGTTCTGTTGTGTCACAATGGAGTCCTTGCTTTCTTCATATCAAAACGACACCTTGACTGCATGTGGCCTCGCCTGTTTGTTCAATCATCTTCCATCATGTCACAATCGTCTCCTGAGTTTGAAAAAACTCCACTGTGTCACAGTGTCTCCATGATTCCACGATGTTCACTTAGGCCGCAATGGAATCCTAGCTTTCGTCATGTCACAGTGCCTGCTTGGCTCCATGTGGCCTTACCTCGGAGTTCAATCATCTTCCATCACGTCACCATAATCTCCTTGGCTTGAAAAAGCTCTACAGTGTCACCAGGGCTCCTTAATTCCATGGGGCCTTACCTGTTGGTTCAATCATCTTCCATCATGTCACAATGGACTCCTTGGTCTGAAAAACCTCCACTGTGTCACAGTGGCCGGCCCCTTGGTTCCATGTGGTTCAGTTAGGCCACAGTGGAATCCTTGCTTTCTTCATGTCACAATGCCTCCTTGGCTCCATGTGGCCTTGCCTCTGAGTTCAATCATCTGCCATCATGTCATAATAGTCTCCTTGGAC